>NW_012118321.1:474548-537675 GCF_000951035.1 Colobus angolensis palliatus
AAAAAAAAAAAAAGGAAAGAAATTCCATGTTCATGGATTGGAAGAAACAATATTGCTGAAATGTTCATACTACCCAAAGTAATCTACAGACAAAATGCAATCTCTATCAAAACACCAATGACATTTTCACAGAAATAGAAAAAACATCCTAAAATTTATATTGATCTACAAAAGACCCAGAATAGTGAAAGGTATCCTAAGAAAAGGAACAAAACTGGAAGAATCACATTACCTGACTTCAAATTATACTACAGAGGTACAGTAACAAAAACAGCATGGTATTGGCATAAAAACAGACACACAAACCAATGAAAAAGAATAGAAAACCCAGAAACAAATGTACATTTCTACAGTGAACTCATTTTCAATAAAGGTGCTAAGGGCATAAATTGGAGAAAGGACAGTCTCTTCAATAAATGGTGCTGGGAAAACTGAATATCCATATGCAGAAGAATGAAACTCACCCATATCTCTCACCATATATAAAAATCAAATCTAAATGAATTGAAGACTTAAATCTATGACCTCAAACTATGAAAATAATGAAGGAAAACTTTGTGGAAACTCTCCAGGATATTGGAGTGGACAAAGGTTTCTTGAAAGATCTCTCACAAGTTTAAGCAACCAAAGTGAAAATGGACACATGGAATCACATCAAGTAAAAAAAGCTTCTGCACAGCAAAGGAAACAAGCAAAAAGTGAAGTGACAACCCACAGAATAGAAGAACATACTTGCAAATTGCCCATTGGAAAACTGATTAATAACCACAATATGTAAGGGACTCAAATGACTCTACAGGAAATATCTAATAATCTAACAAAAAAATAAGGAAAAGATCTGAATAGGCATTTTTAAAAGAAGACATACAAATGACAAACCAGTATATGAAAAGTGCTCAACATCATTGACCATCAGAGAAACGAAAATCAAAACTACAATGACATATGTTACCTCAGTTAAAATGACTTATATCAAAAGAACAGGCAATAACAAATGCCGGTGAGGATGTGGAGAAAAGGGAGACTTGTAGACTGTTGACAGGACTGTAAGTTAGTACAACCACTATGTAGAACACTTTGGAAGTTCCTCAAGAATCTAAAAATAGAGTCTCCATGTGATCCAGGAATCCCACTATTGGGCATATACACAAAAGTAGGGAAATCGGTATATTGAAGAGATATCTGCACTCCCATGTTTGTTGCAACACTATTCACAACAGCCAAGATTTGGAAGCAACATAAATGTTAATCAACAAATGAATGAATAAGGAAAATGTGGTACATATACACGATGGAGTACTATTCAGCCACAAAAAAGAATGGGATCCTGTCATTTCCAACAACACGGATGGAAATAGAGGTCATTATGTTAAATGAAATAAGCCAGGCACAGAAAGACAAACTTCATGTATTCTCATTTATTTGTAGGAGCTAAAAATTAAAATAATTGAACTCATGGACATAGAGAGAGTAGGATGCTTACAAATGGATTCGAAGGGTATTGGACAGGGTGACTTGCAAGAGGATGTGAAGGCTATTGGACACAGTATTGCACGGCAAGTGGGGATGGTCAATTGGTACAGAAAATAGTTAAAAAGAATAAATAACACCTAGTATTTACTAGCATAAGAGGGTGACTATAGTAAAAAAGAATTTAATTGTACATTGTAAAATAACTAAAAAGGTTTAATTTGATTGTTTGTAACACAAAGGATAAATGTAGGAGGTGATGAATATTTCATTTACCCTGATGTGATTATTATGCATTGCATGCCTGCATCAAAATACCTCTTGTAATCCATAAATATATATACTTACTATATACACATAAAAATTAAGAATTCTTAAAGAAGGTAAATTTTAAAATATAGTTAACTAGAATGTATATGATCTACTATTTGATAGCAGAACAGGATAACTGTAGTCAACAATTTGTTGTACATTTTAAAATAACTAAAAGAGTATAACTGGATAGTTTATAACACAAATAAGGTATAAAGTCATGAGGTGCTGCATACCCTGTCCATGCTGATGTGATAAATTATGCATTGTATGCCTGGATCAAAATATCTCATGTACTCTGTAAATATATACACTTACTATGTACCCACAGAAATAAAAATTAAAAAAATGAAATAATCTTCAGCCAATTATTAGCAAATGAAATCCAATAGCACATTAAATGGATTATGTAATAACCAAGTTGGATTTGTTGAAGGAGTGTTAGAGTTGTTCAACATACGACAATAAATCAATGTAGTGAACAACATTAATATAATAAAAAAGAAAGTACAAGCTCATTTAAGTTGACACTGAAAGAAACTGACAAAATCTAACACTCTCCCATAATAAAACCACTCCACAAACCAGAAATAGAAGGGTACTTCCTCAACATGCGAAGTGCATTTATAAAAAATCTACCACTAACATTATATTCAAAGATGAAAGGCATAATCTTTTTCCCTAAGGTTAGGATTAAGGAAAGAATGCGTGCTTTTGCCACTAATTTTAACATTGTACTGAAAGTTTTATACCAATTCGGCACACAAATAAACAAAGGACATTCAAATTAGGAAAGAGGAAGTAAAGCTATCACTATTCATAGATGACATGATTCTAAATATAGATAGTCTTAAGTAGTTACCAAAAATTTATTTAATTTAATTTCATAAATTTTAGCACTAAATTCTTCTAATCGAAGAGTTAATAAAATCAACAAAGTTGCAGAGTCCAAACTCAACATTCAAAATCTGTAGCATTCTCTACAGATTTACAATGAAAATACAAATAGGAAATCTAAATAATTCAATTTACAATAGCATCCAAAGGAATATATTGCTTAGCAATAAATTTAACTGAAGGAGAAAAAAATGTGTATACTAATAACACATAACACGGCTGAAAACAATTTAAAAAGACAAAAATAAATATAAAATCATCTCATGTTCATAGCTTGGAAGGCTTAATATTTTTAAGATGTCAGTACTCCCCACTGAGATCTACAGATTCAATGTAATTCCTATAAAAATCTTATATCCATGATAGTTAAATCCATAAAGACATAGTGATTGTCAGATACTGAGGGGTAGGGAGGACAGGAGGAATGGGGCTCAAATGCTGAATGCGTATTGTGTTTGTTTTGCAGGTAATGGCAATGTTCTAGAAGTAGATAGTGGCAAGGTTTGTACAACATTTTGAATGAACTAAATGGCACTGTTGTGAGATTTTATGTTACATGTATTTTGGCTCAAAAAGTGAATCATATGCATAAATGTAAAACGTAAAACTACAAATCTAAAATAAAATATCAGGAAATATAGGCGACCTTGTCTTTGATGATGAGTTTCTACACATAAAATCAGAAGCATTATTTGAGAAAGAAAAAAGTAATAATTTGACTTTATTATAATTAAATACTTCTACACTGTGAAAGACCGCTTAAGAAAAAAAAAACAATCATGAGCCACAGACTGGGATGAAATATTTACAAAACACATATTTTAGACACATCCAAAATATAAAATTGTAACTGCCCAATGGGTTTACCTTGCCCGTGGCCTAGACAGAGCCTATTTATCAAGAGAGGGCAATTATAATAGAGAAAGAGTAATCCACGCAGAGCCAGCTGTGCAGGAGACCAGAGTTTTATTATTACTCAAATCAGTCTCATTTGAGAATCAGAGTTTTTAAGGATAATTTGGTGGGTGGGGGAAGGCCAGTGAGTTGAGAGTACTGATTAGTTGGGTTGAAGATGGAATCATAGGGAATTGAAGCTGTCCTCTTGTGCTGAGTCAGTTCCTGGGTGGTGGCCACAGGATCATATGAGCCAGTTTATCCATCTGGATGGTGCCAGCTGATCCATCAAGTTCAGGATCTGTAAAATATCTCAGGCACTGATCTTAGGAGCAGTTCAGGGAGGGTCAGAATCTTGTAGCCTCCAGCTGCATGACTACTAAACCATAATTTCTAATCTTGTGGCTAATGTTAGCCCTACAAAGGCAACCTAGTCCCCAGGCAAGACGGAGGTCTGCTTTGGGAAAGGGGCTGTTACTGTCTTTGTTTGAAACTATAAACTAAGTTCTTCCCAAAGCTAAGTTCAGCCAAGCCCAGGAATGAACAAGGACAGGTTGGAGGTTAGAAACAGGATGGAGTTGGTTAGGTAAAACCTCTTTCACTCTCTGTTACACTTTTGCAATGGTGGTTTCAAAATGAACTCCTAAAAGTCAATAAGGAAATGACCAACACAATTAAACAATGGACAAAATTAAACAATGGACCAAAGATCTGAACAGACACCTAACCACAGAAGACAGATATGTTGCAAACAAACATTTAAAAACATGTTCAACATCATTTTTCATGAGGCAATTGGAAATTAAAATAACAGTAAGATACCACTACCTATGATCTAGAATGGCTAAAATTTAAAAAACATACGTGTGTGTGTATATATATAATACAAAATTAAAACGTGTATATTTATTATATTTCAATATTTAAATGAATATACCATAAATATATTATATGTAAATAAAAATATTATTGATATTTTAATATAAATACATATTTACATAAATGCATTTATAAATATAAATAGAAAATTATATTAAAATATACATGTAATATATACAATATATGTATAGAATATATACATGCATATATGTGTACAAACATGTCTAAAATAATATACATGTACATATACAGGTATATAAATGTATACCTTTGTAAATATAAATGTATATCCGTATTCATTAGTGATATTGGTCTGTAATATTCTTTTTTTATGCCTTTATCAGGTTTTGACAATGGGATTATGGTGGCCTCATAAAATTTGTTGAGCAGAGATTCCTTTCCTTTATTTTCTCTAAAAAGTTTGTGTAAGGTTGATGGGGTTATTTTCCTTCTTGAATATTTGATATAGTTAAGCAGAAAAAGGCATTTCCTTTGGAATTCCAAAAACTGTGGAAAAGGTTTTCATAGTGAATTCAAAATTGTAATACCTACCATGTTATAGTAGACTAAATAACACCCCTCCCCGATAGATGTCTATGTTCTGATCCTCAGAACCTGTGAATGTTATCTTATGGGCAAATGGAGCTTTGTAGAGAAAAGCAAGATAAAGATCTCGCCGGGCGCGGTGGCTCAAACCTGTAACCCCAGCACTTTGGGAGGCCGAGATGGGCGGATCACGAGGTCAGGAGATCGAGATCATCCTGGCGAACACGGTGAAACCCCGTCTCTACCAAAAAATACAAAAAACTAGCCGGGTGAGGTGGCGGGTGCCTGTAGTCCCAGCCACTCGGCAGGCTGAGGCAGGAGAATGGTGCGAACCCGGGAGGCGGAGCTTGCAGTGAGCCGAGATCCGGCCACTGCACTCCAGCCTGGGCGACAGAGTGAGACAGATGGTAAATCTATTCTTGATTGTTGAGGTAGGCCTAAGGCAGTAACAAACATTCTTATAAGATGGATGTAGGAGGAGTCCCTTCCAATGAGAAAGACATGTGACAAATGAAGTAGAGATTGGAGTGATACATTTGAAAGGTCCAGCAAAGGGGTTGCAAACCAAGGGATATGCATGGCCTCTGCTGTATATTCCTTGGAAGCTGGAAAAGGCAAGGAAAAGAACTCTTCCTTAGAGCCACCAGAAAGGGGCCATATATATATGTGGGGGCCATATATATATACATATTTGGCACAGCCAAACTGACTCCAGACTTCTGACCTCCAAAATTCTAAGATTTTTTTTTTTGGTCATGGGTTTTATAGCCCTGATATCAGTCACATATACATTTATAATATTGATGTCTTCCTGAAAAATTGACCCCTTTATCATAATAAAATGACCCTATTTATCTTTTAAAATTCTATTTGTCTTGATGGCTAGTTTTTGTGATGTCTATGTTATTCTTCTTATGCTTACTTTTTTCATAGTATATAATTTCCCATCCATTTATTTTCAAACTATTTGTGATTTTATCTTAAAAGTAAGGTTTTTTTCTATCTCTTTATATGAGATACTCCATGGTTATTGTAAGGACAGCAATGCACATCCTTAACCTTTTACAGTCTGTTTGGAGATACTATTCTAGTACTTCACAACAAATGAAGAAAAATAGCAACTGTACAGGTCGCTTTTATACATTCCCTTACCATCCCTCCTGTTAAAATTGTTATATGTTTTACTTCTACATCAACTTAAAACTCAACAAAATAATATTACAGTCATGGTTTAAAGAGTTCTATAGATTTACATAAATTAAGAGAAAATATTTTATATTTACTCAAACATTTTCTATTTTTGATATTGCTTATTTTTTTTCTTTGGGATCGTTTTCCTTTACTCTGAAGAACTTTCTTTAGCACTTCTTACGGTGCATCTCTTTAAGAAAATAATTCTTTTTGTTTTTCTTTATCTGAAAATATTTTATTACATCTTTATCATTGAAGGATATTTATACTTGATATAGAATGATGGATTGACATAGTTTCTCCTCCCCCCATCCCAGCACTTTAAAGAAGTTTCCACTAGCTTCTGGTTATCCTTAATCTTTGGTAAGTACATGACCATTTAATCTTTTAAAGTCTTATTTTTCTGTGGACGCTTTCAATAGTTTCTCATTAACTATGGTTTTCAACAGCTTGGCTCTGATGTATCTAGTTATAGCTTTCATTGTATTCACTGTACTTGAGGTTTACTGATCTTCTATAATCTATAGTATTCCACCCAATTTGAAAAGTTTCCATCCATTATTTATATATATTTTAATTAATCAACTTTATTTTAGAGTAGTTTTAGTTTCACAGTAAAATTGAGTGGAGAGTACAAAGAATTTCTATATAGCCCACTATACTCAAATGCTCTACTCTTAACATCTCACACCACAGTGGTTACAATTATACTCTATTTCTTATAATCGATGAGCCTGCATCAATACATCATTATCATCCCAAGGCCATAAATCACATTGAGGTTCATTCTTAGTGTTACATACATGATAGGTTTTGAAAAATGTATAATGGCCTGTATCTACAATTGTAGTATTACACAGAGTAATTTCACTCCCCTAAAAATCCTGTTTTCTGCCTATTTATCCCTCCTTCTTCCACAAACCCTGGCAATTACTGTTTTAACTGCTTCCATAGTTTTGTGTTTTCCAGAATATCATATCATTGGACGTACACAATAGATAGCCTTTTCTAATTGGCTTCTTTCGCTTAGTAATATTCATTTAAGATTCCTCTATGTCCTTTCATGACTGTATAGCTTATTTATTTTTGGCACTGAATAGTATCCCACTGACTGGGTATACCACAGGTTATTTATCCATTAAGCTACTTTCAACATCTGTGGGCAGGTTTTTGTGTGCATATGTTTTCAATTTATTTGAGTTAAAAACAAGAAATGTGATAGCTGGATCATATGATAAGACTATATTTCGTTTTGAAAGGGACTGCTAAACTGTCTCTACCATTTTGCACTACCACCAGCAAAGAGTGAGAGCTCCTTGTGCTCCAAAACCTTATGAAAATTTGGTGTTGTGAATGTTTGAAGCTTTGTTTCCCTTTTGATTAAAAATACCATATGTAAATCATTTCTGTCTTCTACGGTTCACTATAAGCAACCAAGAGAAGCCATGGTACACCTTCAGCACTTTGTTTAGACATTTCTTTAGCTAACCATCCTGTTTCATCACTCATAAATTGTAACTTCCACAAAACACTAGGACACAAACATAAGTCAGCCAAATTCTTTGCCACTTAATAATAAGCATTACGTTTCCTCCATAATATGTCCTTTATTTCTATAGGAGACCTCATTGTAATAGCATTTACCATCGATATTTTTACCAACATTCTGTTAAAAACCACTTAGATATTCTTTAAAGAAGATTGAGGCTATCTATACATCTCTCCTCTTCTGAGTACTCACCGGAATCACCTTTAATGATCTATTGAGAAATGTAGGCTTTCTCTAGCATGCACCTCAAAACACTCCCAAGCCTCCATCTGTTACCAAGTTCCAATGCCACTTCCACATTTTAGGTATTTATTGCAGCAGTACACCCACTCCTCGGTACCAATTTTTATCTTCATTAATTTGGGCTGCTATAACAAAATGTCATAAACTAGCTAGCTTACAAACAACAGGACCTTCTTTTTCACAATTCTGGAGACTGAGTTCAAGATCAGGGTGTCTGGAGGGAGGGAGAAGGAAACAAAGAACAAAGGTGGCTAAGATGGCGTACTTCCAGGTTCTTCATCACCAACTTTTCCCCCCGAGCGCAAAAATGTAGCCGGCGCCCGGGAAGGTGCAGATCAACTGGGCATGCGCCAGGTGACGTCAATCCGAAGAGACCGAGATTTACCTGGCCGCACCTACGGAACGCCCCTCGACCCACCCGCATCCCGCCTACCGCCCTCCCACTCCCAGGCCCAAGACACAAAAGCTGCTCCCGGCAGGCGCGCGGGGCGAACTTCCCGGGCCCTCCTCCTATGCGGACTCAGGAACCTTTGGCCGAGAACGCCAGCGCGAACTTCCTCGGCCCGTCTCCTCGTATGGGAACCCAGGAACCTCGCCCAAGAACGCCGGAGCGACTTCCTCAGCCTCCGCCGCGGGAGACCGGTGAACTTCACCCTTTTTTCCTTCACATTGGCTAGCTAATAGTTTCTTCTCACCTTGCCTACTTGCCTTTTCCTCTGGCGCGGGCTCTGGTGGTCACATAAAACAAATCACAGGGTACCAGCATGGTTGGGTTCTAGAAATTTTGCACAACAATTTGGACAAATATGGAACAGAGGGTTCTTTTTTGTTGTTTTCCTTCTATGTCTTTAATTGGAAGGTATATTAATATGGAATACCAAGGTCCATAGAGTGGTTCAAAGATAAAAACAGACATCTCCAGTGGGGATATAATGGTCGAATATAAAGCAGCAATTGATCATCTGAAGTTATCAGCTCAGGAACTTGGCTTATTCAGGAAAGATACTTCATTTTTTTTTTTTATAAACATCTGGAAAGAATTAGTCCCTTTAGTTAGAGCTTCCTTTAGAAATATAAACCCATTTAATCATTTTATTTAAAATTCCTTCAGAAATTGAGACCTACTTGGTGATGATTAATGTCATAAAGTGTTTGTAATCAACAAAGATAAAAGTGCAGAGTAATTTCTGAATTCACAAAGTCTTACTAATGAAAAAAGAAAGAACAAATAGGACGGCAAATACCCTCTAGTAAAGATTCTACTTGTTCCATGTTATCTTATTGCACAAAAATTTTCCTATTTGGTAACCATTGTTCAAGATGACCCATCCCAAATGTTAATGTGGGGTTTAAGGCAATTCACAAATAATTTGAAACAAAGCTAGATAATTATGCATGTAATTTAAGAATCTTTAAGAAAACTCCAGTTGCAATTACCCTCCACACTTTGTGATTTAAAATCTGGTGATTTATCTCTAATATTTTGTCTAACTTATTTTACCAGCGTGCTTTTCTCTTGATTCAATGTGAGTAAAACATGCTGCAATTTTCTTCTCTAATATTTTAAAAGCTATATTTGTTTATAGCCCAGTTTTCAGGTGAAGTTTACAGATTACAGGAAGGTATGAATCAATTTTAAAAAAATGGGATTAACCAGTTTACAACAGAATACCTAGAAATTAAGAAAGATAAACTGAAATTAATTTCTTAGTTAAAATTTGGCCATTTCTAATAACTTATAAATCTGTATTATTCCTTCCTTTCTCTTCATTACCCTTTTCAAACGTTTTCTAGAAATGACAGGGTAGATGAATGAAAATAACACCCGGGGGGCTTTATTCCTATTTATAAATGAGAAAGCAGGCACCTAGAATTACATAGCAGTAGATATGATAATTGTATACTTTAAATATTTGTTCATATTTCATCATAAATTTAGATTTAAACATCTAATATTTTAACATGATTTTTATTGATGTGTAAGTTACAGATATTTAAAGAAAATTAATGCATAAATGGCAAGGTTTTAATCTATATGACAGCAATAATTTTTATCTATTGATCGTTGAATAAACTCTAGGCACTTTAAATTCACTACTTGTTTTTACTCTCACAGCCAACCTTTATGCCAGGCATATTAGTACCTTTATTTTTACAAAAGCATAAATTAATATTCAGAGATACTAAATAGCTTTAAAGTAACATGACTTATAAGCACTAGAGTTAGGATCAAAACACAGGTATGTTTGACTCCAAATTCTGCATATTTCCTACCATATAATGCCATTGCATTTTTTCGTAAGTAAATTATTATCAGAACCCAGAATCAAGTATACCCTAGACAGAAATTCTATTTAAAAGGAACATTTTATTCTGGTTCAGATGGGCTGAGTACACTTTGGAGACTTAAATTCCCAACACAAATCTCTAGAAATGTCAGAAAATATATTTGGGATATAAATCTATTACCATGCTGAGAAACAAGAATAGAAGCTCTAGGAAAAGCATGAAATATAATAAATCTTTAAAAGTCAGAAAAGAGATAAGATCATATTAACGAAAGAAATGGCACACAAAATCACAAGAGATGGATGCTACAAAAATTGAACATCTGCTCTAAGACAGGAGAAACAGGTAATACAAGAGGCCCACTGGAAAATGACAAGGTGATTACTTGAAAACACTACATTAGGGGATGCTTAGCTATGTAACACCCAACCCAATATTCTACACAAATCCAAGAAGCCTATCCTGGCCTTTTGCTATTCTTTCCAAGTACCATTTCCAAAAGTACTCCACAAACCTCCCACAAGAAGACTGCAAAAGCAGATATAGCACAGACCCTCCCTCACCAAAAAATATGTCAAATAATGAAGAGTGACCAAATATGTGAAGACAATCAACAGCATATGGGAGAAGAATCACGCTCAACTTACACAATACAAAATACACCTGAGAAAAACCTTGACTAAAACAAGCACAATAGAAGCAGGTGAAATTCCAGTCAGTGAACTGATTATTGAGTGAGTAGCAAATCTCCAGAAAACACACACACACACACACACACAAACTAATTTCCAGCATAAGAAATTGAGGGACTCTGCTGACCAGTGAAATCATGAAAAACATTTTCCAAAACAATAATTTAAAGCCACTGGAAATGGTCCTAGGAGAAAACTGCAAATGAAGAAATATCTATTCAAGAAAATAGACAAAAATTGGGAAAGAAATGTGAGAATATGTGGTATTTGAACCAAAACTGCTTCTTCCCTCTCTCCTCTCAAATCATCAGATAGAAATTCCATTCCAAAATTCTATAGCCCAAAACTTTTCTCCCAAACTCCCAGCCAGATGGCTTTCTTCCCAAAAGAAATAAGACTTCAACATTTTGCATCCTGCCCGCATATGCCTGTTGCTGAGGCTAAGTCTTAGATGTGTGAAACTGAGAAGTAAAGGCTCATTTTTTTTTTTATTACTCCAGATCCCACTACCTTGCCTGGTTTGAGGTAACTACTGTTCTGTTTACCTTTTAACATGAAAGAATATGCAATATACAAGACACTTTGATATACTATCAAGAGAGTCAATGGCATCCTTATAAATGCAAATCTGTAGTATAATATAAATCATGGAACTAAATTTATCAACAATTAAAACTAGCTTGATTTTCAAAATTGACGGCCAAAGGTCACTTGACAGCTATCTATTCTGTTCCATAAGTCTATGTGTCTCTTTTTGTACCAGTACCAGACTGTTTTGATTGCCATAGCAGGTAACATAGTTTGAAGCCAGATAATGTTATGCCTCTAGCTTTGTTACTTTTGCTTAAGATTACTTTGGCTATTCATCTTTTTTTTGTTCCATATGAATTTTAGAATTGCTTTCATTCTCATTCTGTGAAAAATGATGTTGATATTTTGATAGGAATTGCATTGAATCGGTATATTGCTTTGGGCAATATGGCCACAACAAATGAACAGTGAGGAAAGGGCACCCTATTCAATGAATGGTGCTGGGGAAAATAACTAGCCATATGAAAAACAATGAAACTGGATCTCTACCTCTCACCTTATACAAAAATTCGCTCAAAATGTATTGAAAACTTAAATATAAGAC
Source organism: Colobus angolensis palliatus (assembly GCF_000951035.1). NCBI lineage: Eukaryota > Metazoa > Chordata > Mammalia > Primates > Cercopithecidae > Colobus > Colobus angolensis. The sequence goes on from NW_012118321.1 coordinate 486,646, forward strand.
CTCAAACTATCAAAACTCTAGAAGAAAAACTAGGAAAAATTCTTCTGGACATTGGTTTAGGCAAAGAATTTATTACTAAGAGCTCAAAAATAAATGCAGTTTAAACAAAAATTGACAATTAAGACTTAATTAAGACGCCAGGCGCGGTGGCTCAAGCCTGTAATCCCAGCACTTTGGGAGGCCGAGACGGGCGGATCATGAGGTCAGGAGTTCGAGACCATCCTGGCTAACATGGTGAAACCCCGTCTCTACTAAAAAATACAAAAAGCTAGCCGGGCGAGGTGGCTGGCGCCTGTAGTCCCAGCTACTCCGGAGGCTGAGGCAGGAGAATGGCATAAACCCGGGAGGCGGAGCTTGCAGTGAGCTGAGATCCGGCCACTGCACTCCAGCCCGGGCAACAGAGCCAGACTCCGTCTCAGAAAAAAAAAAAAAAAAAAAAAAAAAAGACTTAATTAAACCAAAGTTTCTCCACAGGAAAAATAATAATAACTTACAGGGTAAACAGATGACCTACAGAATACGAGAAAATATTTGCAAACTGTGCATCCATCAAAGGACTAATATCCAAATCCGTAAGAAATTTGGGCAAAGCAACAAGATAAAAGCAAATAACCCAATCAAAAAGTAGACAAAAAATATGAACAAAGAATTCTCAAGACAAAATGCGCAAGCAAAAAATAAGCAATATTAAAAAATGCTCAACATCACAAATCATCTGGGAAATGCAAATTGAAACCACAGTGAGATACGATCTCACACCTGTCAACTGGCTATTACTAAAAAGTCAAAAATTATCAGATGTTGGCAAGGATGTGGCAAAGAAGGAACACTTATAGACTGTTGGTGGGAATGTAAATTAGTACAACCTCTATGGAAAACACTATGGAGATTTCTCAAAGAACTAAAAGTAGAACTATCGTTTGATCCAGCAATCCCAACGTTGGGTATCCATTCGAAGGAAAAGAAAACGTTCCAGCACAAAAACACCTGCATTTGTATGTTTATCCCAGCTCTACTCACATTAGCAAATTCATAGAATCAACTTAAGTACACCTCAATGTTGGATTGGATAAAGAAAATGTGCTGCATATACATCATGGAATACTACACAACCATAAAAAAGAATAAAATTATGTCCTTCGCAGCAATATGAATGGAGCTGGAGGCATTATCCTAAGTGAAATAACTCAGAAACAGAAAATCAAACATCACATATTCTCACTTATAAGTAGGAGGTAAACAATGTGTACACATGGACATAAAGTTGAGAACAATAGACATTGGAGACTTCAAAAGGAGGAGGGATGGAGGGGCCAAGGGTTGAAAACTACCTATTGGGCATATATAATACTGTAATACTCACTATTTGGGTAACGGAATCAATAGAAGCCCAAACCTCAGCATTGCACAATATATCCACGTAACACACCTGCACATGTATCTCTTGAATCTAAAATAAATAAATATAAAATGGAAAGTTATAAAAGGTTGTGGACAATTAGATAAAGATTACAATTATGGACTATAAACTACTAGGATACATTTATCAACAAATGGTACTAGGTTGATTCAGGAAATTATACAATTAAATTTTTGACAAAGAAATGACATAATTGCCATCTGTCATGAGAAGCCAAAAGCTGTCACTTATTTTTGAGGCTACTTCAATGTGTTTTGGTATAATCACCATCATTACATTTGTAGAGTAGCTTAGTAGTAACTGAAATAGTAATATTATTGATAATATTAGACTAATATTAGACCAGCACACATACTAGATTCAGAATTATAAAACACAACGTAACATCTGGCTCCCTAAACTTGTTACACTTTGGTTCTTTATAGTGTAAAATGACAGCATCATCTGTTTCAGCTGAATGAGATTTTATATAACAACAAAAATTTTAAAAATAAATTTTAAAAACAGAAATTGATTTTGTTCTTAAATAGAAAGAATCCTGAGATCTCAGGCGACAGCTATTATTGTAGGTCCATCAAATCACGGAGAAAAAAGGTGGCTGGGATCCGGGATAGCTACATCATGTGAGACTATCATGTCTACATCAAAGCCAGAAGGAAAAAGAAAAACACAGGAAATACAGGAGCAAACGAACGTACGAGCAATCTTCTAATTTGCTTGCCAAGAAACTGCTGCATAGCACTTCTGCCTGAATCTCATTGGCAAAAACTGAGTCACCACAGAGCAAGAATGACTGAGAAAAATGGCCTTATTCTGGGCAGCCATTAGTCTAGTTAAAAACGAGGTGGTTTATTACTAAAAAGGAAACTGATAGAACAGATAATAGGATAGAAAATTACCACTCGCTTCTGAGCCACCCAATATCAATATCCTATGGCAGGCCCTCATATTTCTCAATACCAATTGGGTATCTCTGATTTCAGAGTCTCATCAATTTTTCAAATCACTAGTGAGTACACATGCCCACACACACGCACACACACACACACGTGCGTGTGCACATCTCCTTTGCTTCATGCATTTCTCAGATTCTCTTGGCCCCAGCTCATGAAAACCGTGTCCATTAATGTCTGTGTCTTGTAGCCTCAGAAACTTACTGAATTTTTGAAGCAAATAAGGTAAGAAATGTTGTATTATATAATAGACTAAAAGTGTGTTTAGAGAACCAGAAAAATAGAGAATACACAGAAACATACACACACATAACTAGGAAAGTCAGATATTATTTATGTAAGATACTATTTATCTTGTAAGACATTATTTATTTCAAAAAACTATAATGTTATGTTTTTTCAATTAGGTATGGTAAAGACATCATAATCTTTTCAGTGTTTAGGGATTCTAGTGTTAATCTTGGTCCCGGTTAACTATTTATTTAGCATGCCCTTAAAGTCTAAGTCACTGGCTATGATGGCAAATATTGTATGCCAACTCGGCTGGGCTATGTTACCCAGATATTTGATCAAACATTATTTTGAATTTTTCTGTGATGGTGGTTTTTGGATGAAATTAACATTTAAGTCAGTAGACCCTGGGTAAAGCAGACTGCCCTCCATAATATGGGTAAGCTTCACTCAATCAGTTGAAGAAGGCCTTGACAAAAAAAAAAAAAAAAAAGACCGACCTTTCTGGAAGAAGAGGGACTTAAACTGTAAATCTTCACTGGGCCTCCAGCCTGCTGGCACACCCTGCAGATTTTGGACTTCCCAAGCCTCCACAATCATGAAAACCAATTTCTTAAAATGAAACAGTCTCTCTCTCCCTCTCTCTTTCTCTCTGTCTCATGGGTGTGTGTGTGTGTGTGTGTGTGTGTGTGTATGTTTATACTGCCGGTTCTGATTTTCTAGAGAACTCCTGACAAATACACTGCTACAGACTCAGAAATGAGCAGACCAGCAGACCTGGGAACTAGTTGCCCAGTTGTAATGTGTAATTTCTGATTTTTTTTTCTCCAGATCTTCCCCACTGATAAGTAAACCTTGGATCTGATTTCCATAGAGACCATTAGTGAATGCCCATTGTTACCAAATAACTATTCTTCACTGTTCTCACCAGCCTTTTTCCCATTTCCAATTTTGTCTCATTCCATACGATGGAATTTTGTTTGGTCTTAACTCCTTTGTTGTGATTCCGAGAATGGGGCTTGTCCTGTGCCCAACTTAGTACCTGGGGACTTCTGACCATGGTTTAATCCCTTGAATGTCAAACTTCCCAAACAATTGGAAATTCCAGTGCCAACTACCATCTAAATATTTATCTGTTTGTCAGATTTTCATATATGTGTCTTCTAGGCCTAGTTTATTTTCTGGAAACTCCTTTTGTAGGTGGCTCAGTTTCCCAGGTAAGAGCTTAGCTCTTACCCTATAAGGCACTTCTGCTATTCATGAAAGAATCTGAAAGTTCAACCTTCCTAATAAATAATTTATTCCTGTATAAACAAAGCAGTCCTTTCAAGAAGCTCCAAAGTTTGTTTTCCTTGTAAGAAAAAAATGTTTTGGCCTCATATAAAAAGGCCTTAAAGGTAGACCCGAAGTGAGTCAGTGGTAGAATCAGGAATAAAACTCCAAATACCTGATTCAATCTTGCATGACCTCACAAAGTCAGTGACATTTCCCTAAAGAGCTTATCAGCAGCTAATATATCTTCTGGAAACATTAGACACATTTTATTAAACAACATTCTGACTAGGAATAAACATATGATAAATATGGATTGGGTTTCTTTTATTGTTTATCAACTTCAAATTTAAATGGTGAGTTCCTCTCTACATACTTTTTACTTTGACCTAAGGACAGAATGTTAGCATGACCTCAGATGTTTAATAAACCCAAAATATAAACTCATTTAAAAATAGTGCATATGAAACTTCTGAAACAAAGCTGAATAATTGAGCACAGATAGTGCCTTCCAAGTCACTGAAGTAGAATTTCACTCACAGTACCTGTCTAGTTAGCCTTTTTAATTCTTATTGTTTTGCCCATGCTTTTGGTTTTTTGACAAATTCCTAACCCATAACAAAGGAGGTGTCAGCATTCTTTCCAGTGGATTACTTTTATTTCCTAAATATGTCATTCTCTCTTAACTCTAGGTCTTCATAAATTTCTTCTACTTCTTGAAATATTTATCCTCACTCTGGCTAACTTTAAACTTATAGCTATCCTTTTTCTGAAAAGCCTTTGCTGTACCTCCAGGCAGGGTGAGGTGACCAGTCTCCGGGTTCTCATAGCATGCTAAGTTTACTTATATCAGTACTTGCCACACTGAACTGTAATTGCTTATTTGCCTGCTTTCTCCATTAGCTGTGGGTTCCTTAAATGTAAGAATTGCATCTATTTTGTTAAGCAATCCTATGCCTCATTTATTTGGGGAAGACCTGGTTAATAGCTTTCTATATATTTGTGTCTTCACCTGACTGAGTTCTTCTGTATATGAATGAATTAGTAAGCATTAACTAAATTGTAGCTAGGTAAAAGATGGATGGGCAGATTAATGGATGGATAGATGGATGGATGGATGGATGGAAAGATTTACATAAAGGAAATAGGTTCTGGTCTGTGCATTAAACATACAAATGATGGAATCATGATCCATGGTAGTGTTCAGATCCAATGACTCAGGATAATGGGTATCTTTCAGGCACCAAAGTCAATGCAAGTATGGAATGCCTAGCAAATACAAACAAGCAACAATTCCATGAGCCAGGGCTACAGTCCTTGGTGTTAGACATACTGTCATTTTCCATAAACTTTTGCTCAGTCTTTGTCTTCTGCCTGAAATTATAATGGAATTCTTTTAGTCTTGGAAAAACCTTTATACATGGTTCCAAGGAGACACATTTTTCACCTCTCCTTCATTTCTTCTGATTTTCTTCAAATGAAGTACTCCTTCCTTTGCCCTCCCATAGACTCAAAAACTACCCATCTGACAAGGAATTAATAACCAGAATTTATAAGGAACTCAAACAACTCTATAGAAAAAAATCTAATACTCCCATATTTAAAATGGGCAAAAGATCTGAATAGACATTTCTCAAATGAAGACATACAATGGCAAACAGGCATTTTTGCCATTTGCCAAATGGTGCTCAATTAAAAGGTGTTCAATATCATTAATAATCAAATAAATGCAAATAAAAACTGCAAGATATCATGTCATCCCAATTAAAATACTTTATATCCAAAAGAAAGACAATAACAAATGTTGGCGAGGATGTGGGAAAAAAAGGGAATTGTCGTGCACTGTTGGTGGGAATGTAAATTAGTAAAATCACTATGGAGAACAATATGAAGGCTCCTTAAAAACAAAACATAGAGCTACAATATGATCCAGCAATCCCACTGCTAGGTACATACCCACAAGAAACAAAATCAGTATATCGAAGAAATATCTGCATTCCCATATTTGTTGCAACACTGTTCACAACAGCCAATATTTGAAAACAACATAAGTGGTCATCAACAGATGAATGGATAAAGAAAATGTGGTACATATACACAATGGAGTACTAGTCAGCCATAAAAAAGAATGAAATCCAGTCATTTGCAACCACATGAATGGAACTGGAGATTATTATGTTAAGTGAAATAAGCCAGGCACAGAAAGACAAAACATCACATGTTCTCAGGTATTTGTGGAATCTAAAAATCAGAACACTTGAAGTCATGGGAATAGAGTAGAAGGATGGCTACCAGAGGCTGGGCAGGGTAGTGGGGGCTAGCAGAGAGGTGGGGATGGTTAATGGGTACAAAAATATTAATTTATTTTTATATAACATTTTAAAAATAGAAGTTAACATTCAAATCAGGAACAAGAGAATAGCCTCCCAAAAAGGGGAAGGAAGGAAATAAAGATGTTAATGAATAGCAAATTGTAAACACATTTGAAAAAATCAGAAAAAAATGAATACTTTTCTAAAGAATTATAAACCACCAAAATTAACTCAGGAAGAAGTAGAAAGGTCTATAAACAAGCCACCATTTCAAAAACTGAATCAGTACCCACAATTTTTTTCTTCAAAAATACATTATTGAACATTATATTAGAATCACCAGAATTCAATCTATTTCTCCCAACACACACACACACATACACACACACACACACAAACACACACAAATACAGCATTAATTGGCAGCTGTTTAGTTTGGGGAATTGTCTTTATCTCTAAGAATGAGTACTGTTTAATCAAAGCTTATCAAGGTAATCCCATCCCCTTACTAATGACTGCATTCAGGGGTGGTTGGCCTATGATGATTAGAGCCAATGAGAGATGAAAACATTTTCCCAGACAGTTCTGGGAAAGATACTTTCTGGCTCTCGAGACAGTTTCAGAAAGCCACCTCTCTGAGAGGTGATTTCGAGTACTCCCATATGCCTGCTTTAACTGGGAGAAAAAAAAATATATACATAATATATATAACATATAATAAAATATAATATATAAATACTGGTAATTATTAAGAAAACTAAAAGAACCAGGTACAAATTATGGATTTGAAAGGTAAAATGACAGAAATGAAAAATCCACTATATATATCGTCTCAACCGCCGAATTGAGACAGCAGAAGAAAAAAATCAGTTTATTGTTACAACACCTGATTGATGTGAACTGTCTAATGGCGCTGGATGGTAATGTGAATACAGAGAAGGAAATGAAGAGTTCCACAAGTGATAAATATGTGAATATGTATGTAAAGTAGTCTAAGACGACTTCCAGGATTCTTTCATGAGGATGACTAGAAAGGGAATCTAGGAAAAGGAGCAAGTTTGGGCAGACTGGAGGCATGAGTGTAGTTTGTATATGCTGAATTTGATATTGGAGGTTTATATAGAACATCTCAACAGAGATGTTCAGTAAGTGATTAGAAACGAGGGAAGCCAAAGAAGCCAGAAAAGTTCAGAATAGTGCCAGGAAATCCAAAGAGGCATATAAAAGCAGAGAAATTAAATGTAAAAATCATAGACAATCTCCACAGTATATATAGTGTGAAGATGCAGAGAGCATAGGGTGACTGGAAATGGTTTGGAGTCCTCAGTCTGAAAAGTCAAACAGAAATCTATAAAGGAATGATGATTAAAAAAAAAAAGTTGGAGACATCTTTTTCATGAAAATCCACATATTAATCTAATATTAGCACCAGGGATATTCTGAAAGGAGGCCATTTTTGTAGATAAAAAAGGAAAGTGCTATTTTGCACTGGAGGTGTTGGGAGTAAAGAATTTTCACAAGCTAAAAATGTAAAAAAATGTTTTGCAAAGATTTATATCGTTTCACTCATGTAAGATGTAAAATAGCTAAATAAAGAGATTCAAACTCAGCTCCTAACCTTATAAGGACAACTGGCAACTTCTTCACAGACAAAATCTTTTTATGCTGTCAGGAGAGTCAGCTGGACAATTGAGCAAACCTAATACTGCATGTCTTATACTTTCTGACTTCCTGAAGCTGAAAATTGGCAGCAGTGCTGAATACAGATAGAATCTAACATTCACTATAAACTCATAGGTCAAGCATAAGTTATTAAAATAGATATACAGAGGAAATGTGATTAGTTTTTACTGTTTATAATCATCTGAGTTTCTGAGTAGATTGTAAGGATTTTCTATACTTACTCATTTAATGAGTATTAAGTATTTGAGTAGTTGAGTATTTTTGCACAAAAGATGTTTATTGTATTATATCACACTGTCTGATTTGAAACAAAAACAATTACAAGTTAGAAGATAATACACAGAATTGCACATTTGGAAGAGACTTTAAAGATAATTGAGGGTTTTTTTTTTTTTTTACTAAACCTGGGAAAGACTTCGATATGATTAGGCTTTATGTCCCCACCCAAATCTCATCTTGAATTGTAATTCCCATAATCCCCGTTATCCCCACGTGACAAGGGAGAGACCAGGTGGAGGTAACAGAATCAAGGGAGTGGTTTCCCCCATGCTGTTCTAGTGATACTGAATGAGTTCTCACAAGATCAGATGGTTTTATAAGGGTCTCTTCTCCCTTCACTCAGCACTTCTTCCTGCTGCTTTGTGAAGAAGTTGCCTTGCTTCTCCTTCACCTCCCATCATGATTGTAAGTTTCCTGAGGCCTCCCCATCCATGCTGAACTTTCAGTCAATTAAGCCCCTTTCATTTAAAAATTACTCAGTCTCGGGCAGTTCTTCATAACAGTATGAAAACAGACTAATACAGCCTTCTTACCTCAGTCCCACATATAAGCATTCAGCTCAGCTGGAAATACTTCATTGACAGAGACAAAATAATGTCCCATCAGCTGAGCACTGTGCTAGGTGCTGCACACACTATGTCACATAGCTTCACAGTATGACTCTAAGAGTTAGATATTTTACAGATAAGGAAACTGTAATTTCTAAACACCTTGTCTAAATTTATAGTCAGGAAGTGATGGGGACCAGATGTAATAGCAGCTTTCTACCTGACTTCAAATCCCATATTTTGTCTAATTAAAAAAAAAATGCTCAGCATTCTGACGTTTCAACTCACAATTTCATGAGATAATGCTAATTAGTATTTTTTTAAGTTTCTAATTTCATCTGAAAATTAACACCTTCTATTTACAAAATATTCATCCAGACAGAAACATAACATTTATAAAGACCATCATCAGGGCATCTACAAGTCTTCATGTTGAATGTCCTCAGTTCCTTGTACAGGTCTTCACCTAACAGTACACAGGCTTTGAGCATTTTGATGGCCTCTACATAAACTCTAATTTGTGAATGACCAAATTCAAATAACAAAGCAGCGACTTACCAAGCTTTGGCCTTCACAAGAGCAACTCTTTTCTCATGAGCTCCATCTGCTGTATATGGACCTAGCACCATACTTCAGGAACAAGCTCTCTAAAGAATGACAGGATAGGTAGGGTCGTAGAAGCCTCACTTAAGATTGCACATGAATACATTTCAAAAGGGTGGTGGTTATGGGAATTTAACTTTACTCTGTAATATAGTGTTATGCCCTTTTGCTTAGAGCAAAAACACTGTACACATATCCTGTACTGTAGAGAATAGGTCAACCAGAGATTTCAGAAGCAGCTTCACAGGTTTCAGAAGTCCATCCAATTGTCACATTCTTAATAAAAATAAGTTCAGCACGCAAAGCACACACCAGAACCTCTTTGTCTTCCCTGTCACTGCACTACTACTATCTCATAGGATATTATGACACATCCTGAGACAACTTGAACTATAGAAAATACAAATTGCACTTTTCTTGGCTAATTTGTCACTGGAGGGGCATGTTGAAGAGAGAATAAAGACATGCAACCATGCATATTTGAACCTAAATATTGAGAAATACTAGTGATCTACACCTAATGCAAATTTACCAAAATTAGAACATGTAAAACAATATATTAAGTTAATATTATAGAATTTATTTTCATTATAGTGTTCCTTCAAGAATTAATAAGCAAGCTAGTGTTAGTTTTCCTGAAGGATGAAGCACAAAAACAAAATTAACTCGATGTCATACCTAGAAATACAAATTTGGTCCAAACGCATAACAGTTTCCTTTACTGCCAAGAGTTATTCATCTCGAATGCCCAACATTTCAGTGGATTTTCTATGGGCCTTTTGTGAAGTGGTGCAAATTCTACAAGACACCAGACTGGTCTTCCAATAATATATTCAAATGTACTCTTTTAAAATAATAAATATTATCTCTTTCTCATCTCTCTCTGTCTCTCACACTGTCTCTTCTTATCTGTATCTGTATATGCGTATATATACACATACGCATACAGTATATACATCCTGTATATACTGTACATACGTGTATGTGTATATATACAGTATGTGATTGTGTACACATACACACAATCCCACACAATTCTCAGCTGTTCAAAAGTCACTTTCATACCCAATCTCCAATTTATCATTACAAAGTACTTGTAAAATACTTAGAAACACTTAAAATAGCTTTAATATATGCTAACTTAGAAAAGTACTCAGCAGCCTCTGGCATTCCAGAAGAGGCTGGAGGCTTATTCATTACTTTACATAGATTTTACAATGTCCAGAACAGAATATTTTTGTAGGAATATACAAGCTGATTCTTAAATTCATATGAAAAATTGAAGGATCTAGAGTAGCCCAAATAACATTTTAAAGACAGGGCAAATCGAAGGGCTACTCTGCCTGATTTCAAGCATTATCATGGGCACCAAGATGGCGTATTAGTGATGTAAGGATAAAAAGTAGTTTAAATGAACAGAATAGAAAGTTTAAAAATAATCCTACACATATATGTTCAATAGATAAATTCAACTAAAGTACCAATGGAAAATGCTAGGCTTTTCAATAACTGTTGCTGTAGCAACTTCATTTGTAATTAAGAAAATGCAATTAAATGCCACCATGGGCTACCAGTACACACTCACTAAAATTAAAACACTAACAGAACTAGATACTGATGAAGACGTACAGTGATGAGAATTCTCATACACTGTTAGGGGTAGCATAAAATGGTATAACCAATTTTAAAAGATCTGTCATTTTCTTAAAAGATTACACATGCTTCCCCATGAACCAGCAATTTCACTCCTAAGTATTTATCCAAGGGACAAGAAATTTAAGTCTACATGGAGCATTGTACATAAATGTTAATGTCAGCTTTCTTTGTAATATTTGACAACTGGAAACAACCAAAGTAGTACCAACAGATAAGTAGAAAAAAACCTGTTAAATATTCAAACAACACAAATAATGGAATACAGTAGTAGAAATCAATAAACTACTGATACACACAATAACATGAATGAATCTCAAAACTTTACACTGAGGGAAGAAAGCTAAGCACAGAGTACGACATACTGCATGATTACATTTGTATGAAATCCTAAAAAAAAAAAACAAAATTATTCCATAGTCACAGAAAGCAAAGGCTCAAGAGGGAACTTTATTTAGGCTGATGGAAATGTTCTATGACACGATTGTGATGGTGGTTACACATTTGTATTGCCAAATTTTATCGTAATGCACCCTCAAAATGTTTGTACTACATTTTATACCAATTACACCCCCAATAAAATTAATAAAGAAAAAACACATTCGTGCAATACTCTTCTAAGATTTGAAAGTCCTTTGTTTATGGGCAATTTAAGATAAAAATAATAGCACCTTCTATTGCCTATGATTGAGGTCCTAATATTGATTTAAAAGAAAAGCCTTATAAATGACACAACTGAAGCTCTCCTTTAGCATTTTATTTTCTAATTTGACATTTTCTAAATGTTCCTGATGCATATATACATACACAAATACACACACACACACATATATATATACACCTATACACACACACACACACACTCCTATGTTTGCAAAAACTTTTCAAGGAAATATAGATATATAGATAAATTATTGGGGAAAATTAATGTAGAATTTGAGATATACACCAATCCTAGTATGGAGGCTAATGAGAAGTGCTGTAAGCTAACAAAATTTACATAACCCTATTTCTAGCTCTCTTAAAGCAGAAATCTCTGTTCCCAGTCAAAGCAATAAGCAATGGTACTGATTTACTGCTGCCAACTGACACGAACAAGAAGTGAGTCTCAGGGGATCCAATTGAGACAGGTGACTGAAGAGTTTCTGGAGGTTTGATTAGAGTGATTAGGCTCTCCGAATTTTATTTAATTTCCTTATAAATAAAGTAGGAAAATTAGAATTCCCACCAAGGCTGTTGTGAAGGTCTGTGAAAAAACAGACTTCACGGAATCCGTCTAATACTGTCCTTGTCTAATACTGTCTGCTGTGTGGTGGAGTCACTCAGCAAAGCATATGTCACTCCCATAGATTAGAAACCTGGGAAAGACCTTCTCTTATGATGGAAAAATATATTTATTCTAACAGCTGCCAGCAACATTCTTCTTAGGATAGTACATGTACTCATTGGAGAAAAAAAAAAAAAAATCATGCTACGTAATGGCTGGAGCCCAGATATCCAAAGACCTGGGTACAAATATAATGTAAGGATGGTGTCGGCCGGGCAAGGTGGCTCAAGCCTGTAATCCCAGCACTTTGGGAGCCCGAGACGGGCGGATCACGAGGTCAGGAGATCGAGACCATCCTGGCTAACACGGTGAAACCCCGTCTCTACTAAAAATACAAAAAACTAGCCGGGCGAGGTGGCGGGCGCCTGTAGTCCCAGCTACTGGGGAGGCTGAGGCAGGAGAATGGCGTGAACCCGGGAGGCGGGGCTTGCAGTGAGCTGAGATCCGCCACTGCACTCCAGCGTGGGCGACAGAGCGAGACTCCGTCTCAAAAAAAAAAAAAAAAAAAAAAAAAAAGAATGGTGTCATGAGACAGGCAGGTGGACCCAACTCCACCACCGGGAAATGCTCCATGTGACTGTAACCTCACATCCTCAGGCAAATAAACAAGCAAACAAAAACATGCTGGGTGTTGGCAGATTTCATGGGGAATCGGATGAAAACATGAGTTGTGTTCACAGTTTAGTGACAAAAATAAAGCGATCCTACAGGGAGGAAGGTATGCGAAAATAAGCCACTTGAAATTATAGGAAGGAGGGAATGGGCTTTTTACTTGCACTGGGCATTAAATTGAAGTTTGGGCCAAATTAAGCAGATTGCTGTGAAGTGGAATGTCCTAGCTGTTGTGATGGACATGCTAGTTGCACTTATCTTTGAGGCAGTATACTGTACGGTAGCGTTAAAAGTCTCCGTCTTGGAGTCAGACAAATGAAGTTCAAACAAAACAAATTTCAGCTATAGTTATTTTCCAACAGTTTATACTGGCTATGAGACCCCGAGTAGTTTGCTTAATTTCTCTGAGCATTTGTATAACAGCAAATGCAATGGTACCTTATGGAATTGTTTGTGGGATATTAATGACATATATTTATTTTTATATAAATATCAGCTATTGTTATTATTAATAAATAATACTCTTCCTCTTGGTCTCCAACCCTCAGTGCAGTATATAAGCAATGACTTGCATATACTAGGTGTTAAATAATGTTTGCTGAATTTAAATTACATAAATCTTACCTGGAATAAAGATTATTTATCATTAGTAAAAGGATAGGTAGACTATCTGCAATTCACAAAGTGCCATTTCTTGGTGCTTCTTAGGTAAGACATTTATTATCTACTAATGTCTAAATACATGTCCACTCATAACACGGTGCTTTTCTTGGTCGAAAAATATCCAGGCACATCTTCTGAAAAAGATACAGTTCATACTGCCAGACAATTGACTTTTCTCTATTTCTATCATCTCACTATGCTTCAAAAGGCCAACAACCGTGCGAATGCCATATTTAACCTTTTCAACATAATAGCATCTTAAATATTTTAAAACATATGCAATATTCAAGACATACAAAAAGAATGAATAAACAGCCTACGGGAACTGACCCAGTTACTGAAGTAAGCCAATAGCATGAAAAGATAAATGGGAGGGAGGGACACCTAGATTAAAAGAGGCTAGAGATCTAACAACTAAATATTAAGTGTGGACCTGATTTGAACAAATCAACTGAATAAAAGGGATTTTTGAGACAACTGGAAGATTTTTGTTTTTATAGGCTTCTGGTATACATGATACTAAGGAATTACTGTTATGTTAGTTAATAGTGATGTTGGCATTGCAGTTATGTTTTTTAAAAACCCATATTGTAAAGAAGTTTTGGAACGATATGGATGAATCATACTATGTCACATTGACCAGAAAAAGTCAAGCTGCAGAAGAACACTGATATGGTTTGGATTTGTGTTCCTACACAAAGCTCATGTTGCATCGTAATCCTCAATGCTGGAAGTGGGGCTGAGTTGGAAGTGATTGGATCATGGGGGTGGTTCTTAATAGTTTAGCACCATCCCCCCTTGGTACTGTATAGTAAGCGAGTTCTCGTGAGATCTGGTTGTTTAAAAGGGTATAGCACCTCCCCCTTCTCTCTCTTCTTCCTACTCTGGCCATGTAAGAAGTGCCTGCTTACCCTTCACCTTGGGCCATGATGGAAAGTTTCCTGAGGCCTCACTAGCCATGCTACCTGTACTGTCTGCAGAATCATGAGCCAATTAAACCTATTTTCTTTATAAATTACCTAGTCTCCAGTAGTTCTTTATAGCAGCGTAAGAATGGGCTAATACAAACACATACAATTGCATACTGTTTATATGAAGTTAAAAAACATGAAAAACAATATATTGATTAAAATACATAAATATGTAGTAAATATATAAAGAATGTAGAATGTATGTATGTAGAAATAAGATAATACATTGTATTGGATTTTTAAAAAAATATGCTTTAGAAATATAAAGAACAACAAAGATAGATGAAGTAAATATAACATTTTAATAATTGTTGAATACAAAAGATGAGTATAGAAGAGTTCATTTTACTAACGCCACTACTTTTGTGTATATTTGAAAAAAATTATAATAGTACATTTAATGAAATATAGCTATGAACACAACAAATACTTTGGATACAAATATTTGTGTATCCAAAACCAGTTCGGGGGGGGGGGGGAACTTAATTCAATTAAGTTCCAATTGCCTCCACCTTTTAGAGAAGTGACTATTATACGAAATTTGGTGTTTATTATTCTCTTGTTACTTTTTATACACTTACTACATATTTGTAATCAATATATTGTTTTATATGCTTTTAAACATCATATAAACAGTATCCAATTGTATGAGTTCTTCTGCAGCTTGACTTTTTCTGGTAGATGTGACGTATGTGTGATTCATCCACATAGCTCCAAAATAGTCTTCCAAAAATATCTTTCTCATTCTTTCCTGAGGCAAACTAAAGTTTATATCAGCATTGCAATGTCTTGTATATGTCCGTACTGAGTGTCTGCTATCTGATCTTCATTTGTAAGAGGTCATGGAACTTCACTGAGCTACAGTTTTTGTCTGAATGGGGAGTTCTGTGTAAAGTAATTCTGTCACTAATTAAAGGTTACCAGAATTTTGTTTCCTCCTAAACTCACTATTAGTCTCTTCTAAAACTTGTATTGAGTACATTAGTTAGGATTTAGCTGTTAGCAAACACATTTTTACCACCTCAGCAAACAATTAAAGTAAAACATACTGGCTGCATATTGATTTTGTTGTTGTTGTTTTAAGAGTTGATTTCTAATACCAAATGTGAAGATCTTGTAATACCTGCACTGCCTTGCTTTGAACATAATTATAACAAAAGTGAATATCCACATGGTGGATAATTTGATGTATCCATGGTTACTTACCTTGGATGGGTTTTGAGAAAGGCTCCAATACACCTTATCATGAGCTGTCTTGTTCAGAGATTTATCTGCCCATTCTCTCAAAGGGAAACAATCACCATGTATAGTTCTTGCAGAACAGTAGGGAATTTTATAAAACAATGCCATAGGTCTACTCCCAAATAGTAAATACTTATAATTATTTATTTGTTGTAAAGCACAGTAAGGACAGTCTTGAACAAATCAGTTATTGCATAGCTGATTTCAAGGAAGTAAGGGGAATACAAAAAAAAAAAACAAAAAGTTCCCTCATCTTCACTTATGCTCTGAGGCACTGCTAAACTTGCACCAGAAAGTTGTTTCTCTTTGACATACAGCAAAAATTGACAAGAGATTCTTCCTCCCTTGCCTAACAATCCTATTATTCACTTACACAGTGGCTTGACAAGATCATTTACTGCCAATCACTGCATCTTCTACTTAATCCCAGACCTAATTGCATTAAATTCTCTCTCTCTCTCTCTCATTCTCTCTCTTGTAAGCTAGAAACCCAGTTCTCTTCTTTGCCCTTGCCACATTTTTTAATGATGACACCTTTTTTATATATCACTGATAGTAATTTAGTTGTTGATGTCCTCAGCCTCTTATTAACCATCTTTACTGTGACCAGGAAAGACAAGCTTGTTAAGTATAACTTTTAGTCTATAATTCCTTCCTTTAAGCAGTAAGATAATAGGAAATAAGGTCCATAATTCCTAACCAGTGATTTATTTTCTTTGTAGTTGAGATGCCATCTTAAAAAGACAATTAGGCCGGGCGCGGTGGCTCAAGCCTGTAATCCCAGCACTTTGGGAGGCTGAGACGGGCGGATCAGGAGGTCAGGAGATCAAGACCATCCTGGCTAACACGGTGAAACCCCGTCTCTACTAAAAAATACAAAAAAACTAGCTGGGCGTGGTGGCGGGCACCTGTAGTCCCAGCTACTCGGGAGGCTGAGGCAGGAGAATGGCGTAAACCCGGGAGGCGGAGCTTGCAGTGAGCTGAGATCCGGCCACTGCACTCCAGCCTGGGCAACAAAGCAAGACTCCATCTCAAAAAAAAAATAAAAAGACAATTAAAGCACACAACCGTCTCTGATAGAAGTTCCTCCATTAGGCATAATCTAGTAGTACTTTTTTAGATGTCCTTTGATTTCACGCTGCCACTTTCCTCCAGTACATATGTAAGCTTTCGAACTGAGGTTCCATGCATTCTATGTTGTTTAAAACTTTCTTCAAAATATATGATTATAACCTAATTTGTTACTGTGTAACACGCCTTGTGATTATCCCACATTCCACCCTGGTGCATTTAAATGACTCATTTTATGTGTGCTCACATGCAGGCAGTGGAATTCAGACATAAACAGGCTTTGATCCTGTGCTGCTGGAATTTGTTCAGTTCCACTTTCATTCCTTGTTCTACTTCTCTTGCTCTCATTTTCTGACTAATCAATCTCACAGTGATGGCAGTGGGCGCTCCAGATGGCCTGCCACTGCCATCACGCTGACAGCAGCAGGGAGGTGTGGCTGAGGCTGCATGCTCCATGGAGTCAGTGGAAATGGGACAAGTGGGAGCCCTGTCCCTTCTGAGTTGGGGCAGGAGCTCTCTGGGAGCGCTGCAGTCATAGAAACCACAGCTGCAGACCCAGGCCTCCTGCTCCACAGAGAAGGCAGGAGCCCCACCCTCCTTGGCAGGCTGGCAGCTGCCCAAGTTGTGGCTGCAGATCCGAGCCTCCCTGTGCTCTCTGGGGCTGGGAACAGGCAGGAGCCCTGACCTCCTGGTCACAGCTGCAGCTGCCCAAACCATGGCTTCAGACCCGGGCCTCTCACTCCATGGAACATGCAGAAGCCCTACCCCATGGCTCAGGAGCAGCAGCCTGAACCACTGCTGCAGAAGACTCGGGCATCTCTGCACTCTTGGGGGCCCAGGAATGTCCCCCTGCCCTTGCCAGGCATCTGCCTGCTGTTGGCACCCAGTTCAAGCTTGAAGCAAAGTCAGGGCTGAGCCCCAGTGCCATGAATGGCAGTGGGTGGCAGAGAGATTTCTGAGCAGAAGGGGGCAAGTCCCCAGTAAGGTACCATCTTCAGGCCAGGGAGGACCTGATGGCTGGGGGCCAGGCTGCCAGTCCTGCAGACTGGAGTGGGAACTTGTGGTGGCTTTTCTGGGTTTCCCATGGCCTCCCATGGACCAGTCTGCACATACTTCCTCTCCTCTGAGGCCCATAAAACTCCCAGGCTCAGTCACAGCTGAGCAGATGACAGGACTGGCCAGCTGCAAAGGGCACCTGTCTTCTCTGCTGATAGCAGCAGACATCAGGATAACCAGCAGCAGAGCAGAGCTACACTCTCTAGGGCCTCCTCTCTGCTGAGAGATTCAGAGACCTGCAGAGATGTCAGGACTACCAGCTGCAGAGAGGATCAAATCACTGCAGGGCCTCCTCTCTGCTGAGAGCTGGGAAGATAATGGGATGATCTGCTTGAGGAGAGGAGCTTCCTACTCCAAGGTCTCCTCTCCGCTAGGAGCTGAACACTTGTTGAGACAACCTGAATGTGGAAAGGAGCTACCCACTGCAGGTCATGTGAGCTGTTTTATCGCTCAATAAAGCTCCTCTTCATCTTGCTAACCCTCCACTTTTCTGTGTACCTCATTATTCATGGTCACAGGACAAGAACTCGGGACCTGCTGAATGCTGGAGCTAAAAGAGCTGTAACACATGGGCTGAAACATGTCCCTTGCTTACCACCTTGTGGGTAAAGAGAAGGAGAGGATAGCTGCAGCCCCTCAGGGAGTACAGACCTGAGGGCTCCCCAAGCCAGAGCTGTGACTTCCTCTTTGGGGTCCTGTAGTGCCTGGTGTCTCCAAGCTTGAGGGTACCACTGTATTCCTTGGTGCCAGCCAGGGAAGCTGCTTGCAGTGTACCCAGTAGAGACACTGTCTTGCAGAGAGCTGGCACCCATGTTGAAACCTGGAGCTGCCCACCCACTGCAAAAGCTGGCATGTCTGAGCAGTGGCCAGACCCCACACTCGCTCACCAACCCCTCTCCACTCCAGGCCTGACCTGTCCTTGGCAGGAGTGGGATCCAGGCCAGTAGTGTGAGCTGAGTGCAGCCTGCCAGGCCAAGTGGACAGAACGAGCCCAGGGGCCCAAGAAAAACTCAGGCAAAGTTGCCACCAGTAAGTGGTGAAACTCTGGTTTCAGGCCAGAGAAGTGCCACTCCAAGAATTCCATAACAACTGGACTCTATTGCTCTTGATTTTTGCAACATTTGCTCTTATGAATCATTTGGTCATATTTCTCTTGCTTATCATTTGACACTTTCACTGGGACCCATATTTAGTAGTCTCCTTCTGGCCCAAATTATAGCAATTGGTAAAATAGGCCTCTCCTTTTTCAATTTCTTTGGTTTATAATCAAGCTTGACTATTAGGATATGTCGATGAGAGAAAATCCTCTAATCACAAGTTTTATCTTGGCCTTGCAAGCTAGAATGACCAGCATTTCTTAGCATAGGAGGGGATTTTTTGTTTTTGTTTTTGTTTTTTTGAGGCAGGGCCTCCCTTTGTTACCCAGGCTGGAATGCAGTGGGGCAGTCTTGGCTCATTGCAACCTCGGCCTCCCAGGATCAAGCAATCCTCCCAGCTCAGCCTCCTGAGTAGCTGGGACTACATGAGTACACCACCATACCTAGCTAATTTTTGTATTTTTTTGTAGAGATGGGGTTTCACCACCTTGCTCAGACTGGTCTTGAACTCCTGAACTCAAGCAATTCACCCACCTTGGCCTCCCAAAGTGCTAGGATTACAAAAGTGGGCCACTGCCCCTAGCCAGGAGGGGAATTTAATATAGCAGTGCTCTTTTCCATCAATCGTGTTAATGAGTTGTATACACTATAAAAACATAAGAACACTCATAAGGCATTTTAACTTTTGGATGCAATTGTCACCACAATTCTAAAATTCTGCTTCTGTCTCTGTTTATATCACTACATTTGTTCACCAAACATTGACTAATAGTCCATAATATTTCAGGCACCTTCCTGAATGCTTTAGATGGAGCTCTCTCGATAAACTTAATTTTGACCAAACATTGTATTCTATAGGACATTAAGACTGTTATGTGAAAACAAACAAAATAAAAAGAGGCTTCATGGTTACATGGATTTGGAAAAAGGCAGGTTAAACAAGCAATTAATTTTCTTGTGTACAGAATAGCCTAACATCTTTAAACCACTGTCCCTTTCATTCTTATCATGACTGTCCAAGAAGGATTGAAGTAGATTTAAAAAAAGAACTGTGTCTCAAATATTTGTTGGACAACAAACCTTTTTCTGCTGATTGTTTCATCGGGCTAGTGTTCCTCAGAATACACCTTGGGAAATGCTAGTTCTGTCTAGGCAGGAACATATGATGGTTAAGTTGGTGTCATCATGACTTGTTGCTTCTTTTTATCCTGGAAATACTCTCTTCCTTGAAATCTATCTGATACTGACATAGCCATTATGACCTTCATTGGGTTGCTGTTTGTATGGCATATTTTTTGCATCCAATTTTTCAACTTTCCAGTAACTTTCTATTTAAAGTATGTCCCTTGTAGACAGATTACAGTTGCTTTCTACTATTTCAATGATTCTGAAAATCTCTGCCTTTAAATTTATGGGTGTATTCCATTAAAATGTAATATACTTATTGTTGTATTGTATTGGATATACAATATTATTATTTATTTTCTGTTTGTCCCTCTGCTTTTAATTTATATTTACATAACTACCTCTCTCTTTGTTTTGTTCATTGTAGGTATTTGATAAAAATTTGTTGAATTGATTAATAAACTGTTGCTTCCTTTGTGACACTAGCAGGAGTTCCAATAATGAAGAGAGGTGTTTCCTAGCTTTGTCATTGTAGTAGTTAGGACTTCCTTAAATATTAATAGTCAAGAAAAAAAGGAGCAATTTGAAATCAAAATTGATCCAGAAACTCTGCCCCCATCAGAACTCTGAGAAAATTTTGTGTATCTAAGAAAACTTAGCATGACGTTGCCCATGGATAAAACAATCTATCGTCTTACTTGTATGAATGATAATTCCTGTTCTCATACTTTTTGAACATAAGAAGTAAACAATTTGAAACTATAAAATATATGTGTAATTTACCCCTCCTAAGACATTACAATTTTATATTTACTTCTTACTGTCCTTAAAAAAAAAACATAAGAAAAACCTTAAGTCTTAAACTGTATATTGTCATTTTTTAACCATTGTCTCTCTAGGCATAAGAATTACATTGAGTACAAAATGATCAATTGAACTGGTAAAATTGAATATTTTAAATTGATTTGCCTGTATAACTGGTCAAATTGAAAATATTATCAAGTTGTTCTTAGGATACATTTGGCGATACTGGCGATACCTACAGGTAGGTTACAAAGAAGATTCTCTGAGTCATTTTATTCTTCTTGACTCCAATTTTTTCATGCACAGCATAGGTATGAGTACAGTTATTGAATTAACCATGACCCATCCATTGGAGAAATTCTAATAGTAACTACAAAATAATATTCTCATTGGAAGAAAAGGAAATGTATCTTCTAAGTTTTCATCAACAGCTGCTAATAAATGGCTATTTCTGCTTCATATTCCATATAAATCAAAGATCCACAGTCATGTCAAAGATGCAAAATATGCTACTCTGATTTGAATTATGCTTAATACAACACAAAGATTTTTGATATGAATTTAATACTAAAGTTGTTTTTTGTGGACTTTTAGTTAAACCTATTGCTATGATCTTTTAGCCTGGAAAAGAGAGAGAATGTAGCTAGAGAACTTGCTGAAAAAATCCACAAATAAATTGAGCCTAAACCATCTACTAAAAAAAATGAGAGTTGGTAAACACTGTAATTTAAAATATGTTGCACATCTATGGTATATATTAATCATTTACTAGAGTGATACTACAGTGATAATGCTAATACCTTTTGAAAATAAAGCAGATATATAGTCAAGAGACCTTAGAGATAATCTGAAGAAAATATTTAGAAAAAAAAGATGTTTCTGAAGGTTGTTGGACAGAGCCACTAAGAAAAATAAATTTGTTTTATACATTTCTAGTTATTATTTCAAATTTTATCTCATTTTTATGTGTCTTCTGTGTATTCTTTCTTTCTAGCTTTATTGGGGTATGATTGAAACTGTAAAGGCATACCTTTGAGATATATTGTGGGTTCAGTTCCAGACCACAATAATAACACAAATATCACAATAAAGTGAGTCAAATGCTTTTTTCCCCGGTGAATATGAAAGCTATGCTTATACCATAGTAGTCTATCTATACCATAATGTCTACCATAGTAGTAGACATTATGTCTAAAAAACATACATATCTAATTAAAAATACTTTATCACCAAAAAGTGCTAACACTCATCTGAGCCTTCAGTGAGTCATGATCTTTTTGCTGGTGGAGAATCTTGCCTCCATATTGATGGCTGCTGCCTGATTACGGTGGTGGCTGCTGAAGTTTGGGGTGACTGTGGCAATTTCTTACAGTAAGACAAGAAGTTTGTTGCATCCATTGCTTCTTCTTTTCACAGAAGACTTTTCTGTAGTATGCTATGCTGTTGGATAGCATCTTACACAGAGTAGAAATTCTGTTAAAATTAAAGTCAGTCCTCTCAAACCCTACCACCTCTTTATTAACTAAGTTTATGTAACATTCTAAATCCTTTGTTGTCATTTCAACAATGTTCACAGTATCTTAACCAGAAGCATATTCCATCTCAGCAAACCACTTTCTTTGCTCATCTATAAGAAGCAACTTCTCATCCATTGAAGTTTCATCATGAGAACTCAGCATATCAGTCACATCTTCAGGCTCCACTTCTAATTCCGGTTATCTTGCCATTTTTTTTTTTTTTTTGTTACCACATTTGCTGTTACTTCCTCTACTGAAGTCTCAAACCCCTCAAAGTCATTCACGTGGGTTGGAATCAACTTCTTCCAAACTCTCTTCATGTTGACATTTTGACCTCTTCCCATGAATCATGAATGTTCTTAATGGCATCTAGAATGGCAAATCCTTTCAAGAAGGCTTTCAATCGATTTTGCCCAGATCTGTCAGAGGAATCTGGCAGCTATCACCTTCTAAAACATCTTTCTTAAACAATAAAACTTGAAATTCAAAGTCACTTCTTGATCCATGGGCTGCAGAATGGATATTGTGTTAGCAGGTGTGAAAACAACATTAATCTCCTTACACATCTTCATCTTAGCTCTTAGGTGACCAGGTGCATTTTCAGTGAACACGCACTATTTTGAAAGGAATCTGTTTTTTCTGAGCAGTAGGTGCCATCAGTGGGCTTAAAATATTCAGTAAACCATGCAGCAAACAGATGTGCAGACTTGCAAATTTTGTTGTTCCATTTATAGGGAAAAGAAAAAGAGTAATCTAGCAAAATTTTTAATAACACTAGGATTTTTGGAATAGTCAACAAGCATTGGCTTCAATGTAAAGTCACCAGCTGCATTAGCCCATAACAAGAGAGTCAGCCTGTCCTTTGAAGCTTTGAAGCCAGGCATTAACTTCTTTCTAGCTATGAAAGTCCTAGATGGCATCATCTTCCAATACAAAGCTGTTTTGTCTACATTCAAAATCTGTTTTTGAGAATAGCCACCTTCATCAATTATCTTAGCTAGATCTTCTGGAGAACTTGCTGCAGCTTCCACATCAGCACTTGTTTCTTCACCAAAGAGATGACTTCCTTCCTTCAATCTCATGAACCAACCTCTATAAGCTTCCAACTCTTCTTCTACAGCTTCCTCACATATCTTGGCCTTCACAGAATTGAAAAAAGTTAGAACCTTGCTGTGGATTAAGCTTTGGCTTAAGGGAATGTTGTTTGTAGTTTTATCTTCTATAAAGAGCACTATAATTTTCTCGATATCAGCAATAAGGCTTTTTTACTTTCTTGTCATTCATGTGTTCACTGGAGTAGTACTTTTTGAATTTCTCCAAAAACTTTTCCTTTGCATTCACAGCCTGGCTGTTTGGCACAAGAGGCCTAGCTTGCTATCTATCTCAGTTTTCAACATGCCTCCTTCACTAAGCTTTATCACTTCTAGCTTTTGATTTAACGTAATAGATATGCAGCTCTTTATTTCACTTGAACACTTAGAGGCCATTGGAGGGTTAGTAATTGTCCTCATTTTAATACTGTTGTGTCTGAGAAAATAGGAAGGTCCAACAAGAGGGAGACAGACAGGGGAATGGCTGGCCAGTGTAGTAGTCAGAACACAGTGTTTATAGATTAACTTTGCCATCTTACATAGGCGTGGTTTGTGGGGGCCCCAAATGATGATAATAGCAAAACATCCAAGATAGCTGATCACAGATTACCATAACAGATATTATAATAATAATAATAATAATAATATTTAGAATACTGTGAGAATTATCAAAATTTGACAGAGACGCAAAGTGAGCACATAATATTGGAAAAACGGTTGCCACAAACCTTCAATTTGTAAAAAACACAATACCTGAAAAGAGCAATGGAGTGAAACACATTACACCTCGGGGTAGGCCTGTATATATTTAAAGTGTACATTGTAACGTTTTGATATACTTTGTGAAATCATTGCCACAATCAAGCTAATTAACATATCCATGACCTCACATATTCTTAAGAGATTATTTTGATATTATAAACTTATTTGGAGGCTAGGTACAGTGGCTCAT
Source organism: Colobus angolensis palliatus (assembly GCF_000951035.1). Lineage (NCBI taxonomy): Eukaryota > Metazoa > Chordata > Mammalia > Primates > Cercopithecidae > Colobus > Colobus angolensis. The sequence goes on from NW_012118321.1 coordinate 511,128, forward strand.
GCCTGTCATCCTAGCACTTTGGGAGGCCGAAGCAGGTGAATCACTTGAGGTCAGGAGTTCAAAACCAGCCTGGCCAACATGGTGAAATCCTATCTCTACTAAAAATACAAAAATTTAGCAGGGTATGGTGGTGCACACCTGTAATCCCAGCTACTCGGGAGGCTGAGGAAGGAGAATCACTTGAACCCAGGAGGTGGAGGTTGCAGTGAGCCAAGACCACACCACTGCACTCCAGGACGGGAAACAGTGATACTCTGTCTCAAACAAAACAAAACAAAATTCATCTTGGGTTTGGGCATGGTGGCTGATGCCTGTAATGCCAGCACTTTGGGAGGCCGAGGTAGGCTGATCACCTGAGGTCAGAAGTTCGAGACCAGCCTGGCCAACATGGTAAAACCCCGTCTCTACCAAAAATACAAAAATTATCCAGGTGTGGTGGCAGGCACCTGTAATCCTGGCTACTTGTGAGGCTGAGGCAGGAGAATCACTAGAACCCAGGAGGCAGAGGTTGCAGTGAGCCGAGATCACACCATTGCACACCAGCCTGGGCAACAAGAGCAAAACTCCATCTAAAACAAAACAAAACAACAACAACAACAAAAACTTATTTTGATAGTCTTTTAAATAAAATTTTAAAAATACAGAAGAAAACGCATGCTTGTTACAATTTTGCTTTGTATTGGCAAATTCAATAGATTTAAATATTTGATCTCATTTGAACTTGATACCATAATAAATATACTCATGATACATTTAAAAAAGAGTAAAATAGAGATAAACAGATGAAGTATAAAAAATTTATATGATGATGAAACGACTGCCTCCCATTGAGATGGAGGATACATGACATTATGTTTTTATCAAAACCCATAAAACTACATAACACAAAGAGTGAACTCTAATTTAAAGTGTGAACTTTTGTTAGTAATAATGTATCAATTGTTATGATTCATTAATTGTAACAGATACACCATACCAATGCAACATGTTACTAATAGGGGAAATCTTAGTGGGGGGAAGAAGGGATATATGGGAATTCTACAATCTGTTCTATTTTTCTGTCAATCTAAAATGGTTTTGAAAACATAAACCCTATTGATTAAAAGAGGAGTAAAATGTGCATTGTATTTATAAAGCAGCATTCTTTCTCGTTTACAAAATAACTCTCTGCTCACTGTTTGTTTCAACTTGTTCTTGAAACTATATGGCCCTGTTGTTTTTTCCCTTGACTGGTACCAGGTTTTACTCCGTTACTCTCCAGTATATTCTCCAGTACTGTATATCTTAAACTATAAATCTATAAATGACAGTGGGAAAGGAGGTGCTGTGCTCTTTGCCTTATGCCTTTTTCAATACAATGAAAATGCTCACAAATAGCACTGCTTTTTTTTTTTTTTTTTTTTCTTACGGTGAATTTTCTCTTTATTTGTCAGAATCTACTTTTTCAGAACTCAGGAGAGCTGATGTATACCCTTCTGATTGACTAGCCATAAAAAGTACCGTGCTAGTGACGTGGGTGGTGGTAAATACGCTGGATGATGGACTCACTGAAGTTGAGCTGAGAGAGAACGTGCTTGGCCAAGGCCAAGGCTTGGCACATGTGTGAGAGTCAAGGCAATATTCAGAATGTGAGCATAACAAAGAGGTGATCAATATGGCTTGAAAGTCTCAGGAAGTGGCTTCATCCCTCACTTAAATAAGGAATAAAATAGTAAAGATAGTGACAAATTAAATGGGTTCCTTGGACTAAGATTACCATTTTATTTCTTGGTGTCTATATACAAGCTATCTAAAGTTTAAAGTTTAACCTCTATTATGTCATAGTTTCTGTTTAGGTTTTTAGTATAACTTTGTGATTAAAGAGTTTTTTCCCATAATTCCCTAAAAATACTTAGAAATGGAAATGTTTCCAGAAAAATATTATAAAATTAATAACTTGAATTCCCATAAATAGCAAATATTGTAGGGGTACAAACATTGGTATGAATTCTGTGATATAATGTCCAAGAACTGAGAAATGAGAGAAGACCTCTGGATATTATTTATAAAAAGTAAAGAGGCACAGTTGTCTTCTCTTCCAACAAATAGGAGGTTTAAAAGTATTTTACAGTAATATGCCTTCAATCATGGAATCAGGACAGTATTGGGTAGCAAAACCTCTGTTGTCCATTCCAGCTCTTCTATTCTTTGAGTTGAAAATGATACACAGATGTTTCTCTGTAATGGATTTGGAGCACCAGAAACAATTACAAATGTGATTATAGACAACTTATCATTGTTACAATTTTTAAAAAGTGAGTATTTGTTAGGTAAATATGTGTGTGTCAACATCAATTTCTGAGAAAAATATAATTATTTACATCCCATTCCCAACAAATTTTTTTTTATATAATTAATGATAATAAAAGCCCAAAGTGTAGGGTTATCAGTGAGGATCTGTGCTTAAGAGTAGTCATCTTCAGGTGATTGCCTTTAGATGTCTGCTTACAAGATCACATTCTAAATCATTACAGAATAAGGAAATTTTCTCTAAAGCCAAAATTAACCTTAAGAGGTTGGTGAACAATTTCCTTCAGAATAACTCAACCTCTTTATATTTAAAGACAGACTTACAATATAGGTTTTGACTGGAGGTAGCACATAGTATGATCAAGTTGAAATTAGAAGACACGGCTTTCGGCTTCAGCTCTGCTACTTCTAAGCTGTGTAACCTTTGAATAGATACTTATGGCCTTTAAAAATTCATTGAGTCTAACCCACTTGTTCTACAGTAATAGAAAATGAAAATAATGGTGATGATCTAACAACAGATAATTAAGAGAAGGAGAAAGAAGTTTAAATCAATGGAGAGATTTAAATCATTTGGTAGTACCCAAATGATGTTGGGATCACTTTAATTGAGGTTATTCTAATTGCCAATTCTCTACTACTGCTTATAGCCAAGTTCCTGGAAAGAAGTGTCTATAAATCATGTCTCCATTACATTACTTCCCATTTCTCCCTAACTCATTCTAGTTTCTTCTCTGTCCCCCCCACTTCACCAATATTAATTTCTCTCAGCTTTACCAATGACTTTCTTGTTGGACAATCCAGTACACGCTTTTCAGATTTCATGCCCATTAATTTCTCAACAGTATTGGCCAAAGTTTTAACTCCCTCTCTTTTGAGGCTATTATTTCTCCTAGCTTCTGGTATTCTGGTTTTCCTCTTAGCTCTCTGGCTTCTCTTTTCAGGCACTTTCATAGGCTTATCCCCAGACAGATTCTTACTGTCCTAGCCTTGAGCCTGGTTTTAAAACCAAGACTTCAATTACTCACCTATATGTTGAGGACTAACTAATTAATATCTTCAGTCCAAACCTCTTCTCCGACCTCTACAGACATGACAATTTTCTGAAAATCTGCATTTTGCTACCTGGAAAGCACACAAGAGTGCCTACCCTTACATTTCCTTAATTGCCCTAATCACAGTATCAGTATGTGTTTATGTTATTGCGGGTAAATATTCATCTGGTTCATTATACTGACACCACTTGAGATGAAGCAACGTCTCTGTTTTGTTCACCATCTTGCACATAGTAAATGCTTAGTAAATATCCAAATATCAACTCATTGCATTTGAGGTATGCAGTTCTTTTCTGGTCCTCGAATACCTTTTCTCCCCTTCAAAAATTTTTACTTATCATTGATTCTTTATGGAATGTTTTTTATTTTAACTTCACATGGGCAGCTTCTGCTCATCATTCAGGCTACATTTCAAATGTCATTTCTTCAACAAGGCCCTTCATGATGATCTGATCTAAAGATGCTCCCTACTCTTACCACAGTCATAGCATGTTGCAAAACTTCTTCTGAACTGGGTTTATTGTTTATTTATCTCACCAGTAGAATATAAGCCTCCTAATAATAGGGAGCTGGTCTGTATTGGTCACCAGTTCAACCTTAGTACCTCACAAATAATAACTCAAGAAACTCAATAAGTGAATTTTGTGAAAATAATAAAAGGTTTTTAACCCAGTTATAAAAACTTTCCATGAAAGAGAATGAGAGAGTACGTGCTACTGGGAGATACAGAAATATGCTATGGAGGAGGAAACATTTGAATTTTATTTTCTAAGATAAATAGGACTATAAATTCAGAGCATGGATATGCAAGTGTAGAATTTTCAGCTGTGGGAAAAGCTCGAGCTAAGGCCAAAATTGGAAGAACTGAGTCTTTTTCCATCATGCATGGCAAATAGGTCAGTATGGCTAGCAGAAAAATAAAGCTGGAAAGATATATTGAGATTATATTACATGAGGTTTTACTTTAGAATATGTGCACTAGAAAGCATTTTTTAAAAGGAACAGATCAGCGGCATAATCAGATCTATGTTTTTGGAAGGTAAATCACAAAGCAGTGAGAAAATGACAGCATAAAAAAGAGACTGAAAGTAGAAAAGCCAGTTAGGAGACTAGAGCAATATGCCACAAGAGGAATAGAATCTGAATTTGAGAAGTGGCCTTAAAGAAAGGCAAGAGAGGGAGATCAAAAGAAACCAGAAAGATTTGTTTGCTAACTGCATGTACATTTTGAGGGGAGGATAAAAAGTTTACATTCTGCTTTGATAGTGACATTATTCATGGTACTATGAAGCTGAGTAGGCAAAAAAAAAAAAAAAAACAGGGTGTTGGAGAATAGATTTTATGATCACTGGATATATGAATACAAGGTGCAGCTGGTAGTTGAGTGTTTCAGTCTAGAATTAAAAGGAATAGGCTGGGCTAGAGATTCATATTTGAAAATCATCAGTACATATATGGTACTTAAAACATGGTAATGGATGGAATCGCCCAGGGATGCTAAAAGAGAATATAGCTACTAATTGAATATTGGTGGAAGTTTGTGTTAAGTAAACTAGAAAAGAAAGAGCTCTGTGAGAGAATCTATCAACTATGAAAGAGAAAAAAAGCAAAATTTAGCTGAACTATATATCATGTGTTTCAATAAAAACCTCTTACTATTCTTAGAAAGATGACTATAAAAGGCAGTGTCATATGGTGCAGACAGCCTTAAGTGATGAAATTATCCCTATTGAAATAGGAAAAATTTTGAATTTTTAATGTTAGATATGAAATTTGTTAATTCTGCCCAAAATGCCATAGAATGCTGAACATTTCCAGGGGACTTTCAATAACATATCACTGTTGATTTTTTTGTTTGTTTTTTAATTTTTTTTTCTTTTTATAAACAGATTTTTTTTCTTTTTTAATAGAGAGGGAATCTCACTATTTTGGCCAGGTTGGTCTTGAACTCCTGGTCTCAGGTGATCCACCTGCCTTGGCCTTCCAAAGTGCTGGGATTACAGGCATGAGCCACCGTGCCCAGTCTTTTTGTTTTTATAATTTTTGTGGGTACATAGTAGGTGTATATATTTATAGGGTACATGAGAGAGGTTTTGATACAAGCATGCAATGTAAAATAAGCACATCATGAAGAATGGAGTATCCATTTCCTCAAGCATTTATATTGAGTTACAAGCAATCCAATTACACACTTTAAGTTATTTTAAAATGTACAATTATTAATGACTATACTTGCCCTATTATGCTATCGAATAGTAGGTCTTATTCATTTTTCTACTTTTTTGTACCCATTAACCATCCCCACTTTTCCTTAAGTCCCTCCACTACCCTTCTCAGCCTCTGGTAACCATCCTGGAGTTCAATTGTCTTGATTTTTAGATTCCATCAATAAGTGAGAACAGGTGATGTTTGTTTTTCTGTGCCTGGCTTATTTCACTTAACATGATGATCTCTAGTTCCATCCATGTTGTTACAAATGATTGGATCTCATTCTTTTTTATGGCTGAATCGTACTTCATTGCGTATATGTACTACATTTTCTTTATCCATCTGTTGATGGAAACTTAATGTTGCTTCCAAATCTTAGCTATTGTAACAGTACTGCAACAAACATGGGAGTGTAGATATCTCTTTAATATATGCATTTTGTTTTTTGGGGTATATAACTAGCAGTGGGATTGCTGAATCATATGGTAGTTCTATTACTAGTTTTTAAGGAATTTCCAAACTGTTCTCCATAGTGGTTGTACTAATGTACATTCCTACCAACAATGTACAAAGATTCCTTTTCTCCACATCCTGACCAACATTTGTTATTGCCTGTCTTTTGGATATAAGCCATTTTAACTGGGGTGATATGATATCTCATTGTAGTTTTGATTTGCATTTCTCTGAGATCAGTGATGTTGATCACCTTTTCATATGTCTGTTTGCCATTTGTATGTCTTCTTCCAAGAAATGTCTATTCAAATATTTTGCCCAATTTTGATCACATTATTAGATTTTTTTCCTATAGAGTTGTTTGCGCTCCTTCTATATTCTGGTTTTTAATCCCTTGTCAGATGGGTAGATGGCAAATATTTTCTCCCATTCTGTGGATTTTCTCTTCCCTTTGTTGACTTTATACTTTGCTGTTCAGAAGCTTTTTAACTTGATGTGATACCATTTATCCATTTTTGTTTTAGTTGCCTGTGCTTGCGGGAAATTGCTCGAGAAATCTTTGCTCAGATCAGTGTCTTGGGTGTTTTACCCAATGTTCTCTTGTAGTAGTTTTATAGTTTGAGCTCTTAGATTTAAGTATTTAATCCATTTTGATTTGGTTTTTGCAAACGGCTAGAGATAGGGGTCTACTTTCATTTATCTGAATATGAATATCCAGTTTTCCCAACAACATTTATCTAAGAGACTATTTCCCAGTGTATGTTCTTGGCGACTTCATCAAAAATGAGTTTACTGTACTTGTGTGGATGTGTTTCTGGGTGCTATATTCTGTTTCCTTGGTCTATATGTCTATTTTGTTATGGTTACTATAGCTCTGTTGTATAATGTGAAGTCAGGTAATGTAATTCCTTCATTTTTGTTCCTTTTGCTTAGGACAGCTTTGATTATTCTGGGTCTTTTGTGGTTTTGTATAAATTTTAGAATTTTTTTTATTTCTACGAAGAATGTCACTGGTATTTTGATAGGGATTGCATTGAATCCGTAGATTGCTTTGGGTAGTATGGAGATTTAACAATATTTATTTTTCCAATTATTGAATGTGGAATTTTTTTGGTGTCCTCTTTAATTTCTTTCATCAATGTTTTATAGTTTTCATTGTAGAGATATTTCACTTCTTTGTTTAATTTCTAGGTACTTAATTTTATGTATCGCTATTGTAAATGGTATTGTTTTTTAAATATTTTTCACATTTTTCACTGTTGGCATATAGAAATGCTACTGTTTTTGTGTGTTGATATCGTATCCTGCAACTTTACTGAATTTTATCAGTTCTAACAGTTTTCCTGTGGAGTCTTTAGGTTTTTCCAAATATAACACTCTATCATTTGCAACGAAGGATAATTTGACTTCTTCCTTTCCAATTTGGATGCCCTTGAAGTCTTTCTCTTGTGTGATTGCTCTAAGTAGGACATCCAGTACTATGCTGAATAACAATGATGACTGTGAGCATCCTACTTGTGTTCCAGATCTTAAAGGAAAGGCTTTCAGTTTTTCCCCATTCACTATGATACTAGCTGTGAGTTTGTCATGTATGACTTTTATTATGTTTAGGGATGTTCCTTCTATCTCCAGTTTTTGTAGCGTTCTTTTTTCATCATGAAGGGATGTTGAATTTCATCAAATGCTTCGTCAGCATCAATTGAAATAATCTTATGGTTTTTATCCTTCATTCTGTTGATATGATGTATTATATTGATTGATTTGCTTATGTTGAACCATCCCTGTATCCCAGGGATAAATTCCACTTCGTTATGATGAATGATCTTCCTAATTGTTGAATTCCATTTGCTAGTATTTTGTTGAGGGTTTTGGGTCAATATTCATCAAAGTTATTGGCCTGTAGGTTTTTTTTTTTTTTTTAAATGTGTCTTTGCCTGATGTTGGTATCAGGGTGATACAGGACTCATAGAATAAGTTTGGAAGTATTCCTTCTTCTTCTACTTTTCAGAATAGTTTGACTAGAACTGGTATTAGTTCTTCTTTAAATGTTTGGTAGAATTTATCATCAAAGCCATCGAGTCCTTGGTTTTTCATTACTGGAAGATTTTTTGTGATGACTTCAAACTCATTACTTGTTGGTCTGTTCAGGTTTTGGATTTCTTCCTGGTTCAATCTTGGTAGGTTGCATGTATTTAGGAATTGGTGCACTTCTTCTAGATGCTCCAATTTAATATCATATAGTTGTTCATATTTGCCACTAATGATCCTTTGAATTTCTGCAGTATCAATTGTAATGTCTCCTTTTTTATATCTGATTTTATTTATTTGGATCTTGTCTTATTTTTTCTTAGTTAATATTACTAAAGTTTGGTCAATTTCAATAAACGACATTTTGTTTCATTGATCTTTTGTATTTTTTTATTTTGATTTCATTTATTTCTTCTGTGATTATTATTATTTCTTTCCTTCTACTAATTTTGAGTTTGCTTTGCTTTTGCTTTTTTAGTTCTTTAAGATGCATCATCAGAGTGCTCATTTGAGGTTTTCCTCTTTTTTGACATAGGCACTTATAGCTATAAACTTCACCCTTAGTTCTGCTTGTACTGTATCTCATAGGTTTTGGCATGTTGTGTTTCCATTATCATTTGTTTCAAGAAATTTTTCAATTTTATTCTTAGATTCTTAATGATGACTGTTCATTCAAAAACATATTGTTGAATTACCATGTATTTGTATAGTTTCCAAAATTTTCTTGTTATTAATTTCCAGTTTTCTTCCATTGTGGTCAGGGGAGATGCTTGATATTATTAAAATTATTTTGAATGTATTAAGATTTGTTTTGTGACCTAACATTTAGTCTGTCTTTGAGAATAATCCATGTGCTGAGGAGAAGAATGTGTATTCTGCAACTCTTGGATAAAATGTTCTGTAAATATTTATTAGATCCATTTGGATCACACACACACACACACACACACACACACACACACACATCTATCTATATATATATAAAAATACCTGTGTAACAGATCTGGTACTGATGAAAGTCCTCAGCTTTTGTTTTTCTGGGAAAGTCTTTATTTCTCCTTCATGTTTGAAGGATATTTTTGCGAGATATACTATTCTGGGGTACAAGTATCTTTCCTTTAGCACTTTATATATACTTTCCTGGCCTGTGATGTTTGGAATTCCATTGTATGTTATTAGTTTCTTTTATCTTGCTACTGTTAAAATCCTTTCTTTATCTTTCACCTTTTGAAGTTTGATTATTAAACACCTTAAGGTAGTCTTCTTTGATTTAAATCTGCTTGGTGTTCTATAACTGTCTTGTATTTGGATATTGATATCTTTTTCTAGGTTTAGGGAGTTCTCTGTTATTATCCATCTGAATAAGCATTCTACCACTATCTCTCTACCTCCTCTTTAAGGCCAATAACTCTTTACTTTGTCTCTCTGAGGCTATTTTCTAGATCCTGTAGGTCTGCTTCTTTGTTTTTTTATTTTTCTATCTTTTGTCTCCTCTCACTGTGTATTTTCAAATAGACTGTCTTCATGCTCACTGATTCTTTCTTCTGCTGGGTCAATTCTTCTATTAAGAGACTCTCATGCCTTCTTCAATATGCCAATTGTATTTTTCAGCTTCAGAATTTCTGCTTGATTTTAATTATTTCAATCTCTTTGTTAAATGTATCTGATAGAATTCTAATTTCCTTTCTCTGTGTTATCTTGAATTTCTTTGCGTTTCCTCAACATAGCTATTTTGAATTGTCTTTCTGAGAGGTCACCAATCTTTCTCCAAGATTGGTCCCTGGTGCCTTATTTAGTTCACTTGGTGAGGTCAAGTTTTCCTGGATGGTGTTAATGCTAGTAGATGTTCTTTGGTGTCCAGGTATTGAAGAGTTAGGTACTTATTTGTAGTCTTTACTTTCAGGGCTTATTTGCAGCCATTCTACTTGGGAAGCCTTTCCAGATATTTAAAAGGACTTGGGTCTTGTGATCTAAGCTGTATCTGCTTTGCGGGCACCCCAAGCCCAGTAATGCTGTGGATCTTGCAGACTCATGGAAATACCACCCTGATGGTCTTAGACAAGATCTGGGAGAATCCTCTGGATTACCAGGCATACTCTTGTTCTCTTTTCTTATTTTCTCCAAAATTACAGAGTTTCTTTCACTCTTCTAAACCTCTTAAAACTGGGTTTGCAGTGACAGAAACACCCCCGTGGCTGCCACCACTATGACTGTGCTGGGTCATACCTGAATCCATCACAGTGCTGGCTCTTGCCCAAGGCCTACTCTAACCACTCCCTGGCTACTGCTTATGTTTGTTCAATTCCCTTGGGCTCTACAATCAGCAGGTGACAGTACCAGCTATTCCTGTGTCCTTTACCTCAGGGTGGCAAGGTTTTCCAGTCCTCTAGTTGGTCTAAAAGTGTTGTCTAAGAGTCAGGGACTGCAATGAAAAACCTTAGAAGTCTATGTAGTGTTCTATTGTGTTGCAGCTGAGCTGGCACTCAAACCACAAGATGCAGCCCTTCCCACTCTTCCCTCCCTTTTCCCAAGGTAGAGGAGCCTCACACCACAGCCACCACCTCTACAGCCCGGGAGCTGTATTACCAGACTACCACCAATGTTTCCTTAAGGTCCAAGGTCTCTTAAGTCACCTTGTGGTGAATGCCGCCTGGCCTGAGACTCACCCTTCAGGGCAGTGGGCTCCCTGCTGGCCCAGGGTAGGTTCAGAAATCCCGTTTAAGTGTCAAGTTGTAAATACAGGGACCTCAACAGCCCATTTGTTTTTTTTTTTTTTGAGACGGAGTCTCGCTCTGCCACCCAGGCTGGAGTGCACTGGCCGGATCTCAGCTCACTGCAAGCTCCGCCTCCCGGGTTCACGCCATTCTCCTGCCTCAGCCTCCCAAGTAGCTGGGACTACAGGCGCCCGCCACGTCGTCCGGCTAGTTTTTTGTATTTTTAGTAGAGACAGGGTTTCACCATGTTAGCCAGGATGGTCTCGATCTCCTGACCTCGTGATCCGCCCGTCTCGGCCTCCCAAAGTGCTGGGATTACAGGCTTGAGCCACCGCGCCCGGCCACAACAGCCCATTTGTGGCCTTGCTGGTACCTAAGGTGCAAGACAAAGTCCCCTTTACTTCTTCCTCTGCTTTTCTCAAGCACAAAGAGTTTCACCCCATAGTCACCCCAGCTGGTAGTGTGTTGAGTCTCACTTGAAGCCAGCAAGTCTCAAAAGCTCTCCCAAAACCCTCTACATAGTACCTGGGTGGTGTTGCTGGTTATTCAGAGCCTAAGGGCTCTTTAGTTAGCAGGTGATTTATGCTAGAAGGACTGGGTCCTTTCCTTCAAGATAGAAGGTTCTCTTCTTGCCCAGAATGTGTCTAGAAATGTCTTCTGGACACTAAGGCCTGGAACTTCTTTTTTTTTTTTTTGTCTTTCAGGCCTCATGACTCTACTGGTGCCCTATCTTGCTATGACTGAGCTGGTATCTAAGATGCAAGACCAAATCCTCCGCACTCTCTCCTCTCATGTCCTCAAGTAGGATGGGATCTCTTTTAGAGGTGTGAGCTGTGCCGTATGGGATTTGGGGAGGGCTGATGCCAGCACTCCTTTTGCTGCTCCTGTTGGTGTCTCAGTATGTCGTGCGCCCATCCAGTCCACTGTCTTTTGGCCTAGTTCAGCACTAGACCTCACCTAAGAGTTACAGTCCTTATGGCTTAGACTGCCTTTTAAGTTTATGAGGAGACACAGCGTGCTGTAGCCCTTGGTGGTGAGGTTTGCAGGCGCTCGGTTTCCGACTGGCGTTTCCAGCCAGTGGGATTGGTGATTCCCCTCTGGCTAGGGCTGGCTTAAATGCTCCCTCTGCTGGTGAGTGTCAGCTGAGTTTGGTCTAGTTTTTCTTTGTGCTTAACAGGACAGCACTGAGTTAAATGCTTGACAGTTGCTGTGTTCTCCCTCCCCCAATGTCCAGGGATGGTCTCAGCACCACACTGCTGCTGCTGGGGGTCAGGGAGTGGTGGCCTCAGTGGTTCAGGACTGTTTTTTCTGTCACTTACGTGCCTCTTTCAGCGATATGAAGTTAAAACCAGGTACTATGAGTGCTCACGTAATTTTTGATTCTTATGAAGATGTTTTTTTCCTTGTAGACAGTTGTTACTTTGGTGTCCTTGTGGGGAAAATAATTTGTGGAGCTTTTAATTTTGCCACCTTGCTTCTACCTCTCATCTGATTTGTGTTCTAATCCCCATTTAATATACCCTTTCAAATGACAACTAGTAATCTTACTAACACATAGAATTTTAGGACACTTCCTAATAATGTGTAATAGATTAAATAAAATGATCAATACATGATTTTGGAATATTTATGATTATACATTTTTTGCCTATATGCATTTTGCATCTGTCCTCAAATCCTAAAAGTGTGTGTGCGCGCGCGTGTGTGTGTGTGTGTGTGTGTGTGTGTTCCCCTTAACTTAAACTTAGGAAAAATCAAGGATGCTCAATACAATTTTTTAAAGGCTGACACTGCAGATAAATTGCCTATTTGTGCTATAGTGATATTTAATCCTAGGGGAGCAGAGGACACAGATTCAGATGCATTATGTTGTGATGATATCTTTGGTTGTGAATTCTTCCATTTGGATTCATAATTACAATGTCCCCATACTTGAGGTTATTCTCAGCATTCAACCCTCTGATAAATCTGTCTACACAAAACGGCAGCTGGTCCACTGGCAAATGAACTGCTTCTGGTGACATAATTTCATCATGTTTTTAGAGTCTGTGAAAGAGAGCAGCTGCCCAGAGCTGCAGAAGCATTGTGCATGGAGAACTTTGCTCAAATTTTCTTTAGGGACAAGAAGGCTGTGTGGGGTAACAATCTATGAGCATTGTCAGGTTAATAACCATCGCATGAAAACAATGTTTCTTTGTTAGTCTTAGTCCCAATGCTTAGGAGAATTACAAGCACTGTTAGTGAGACACGACTGTATAATGAGATAATGAGAAAAGATCAAGAAAGAAGAGTCAGATTTGACCAAAGTATTTTTAAAATTTTAATCTCCAAATGAGAGTAGAGTAGAAAAGAGAAAATTCTACAGAACAGATCTTCAGAAAACCCAGGTTGTCAGAAGGCCCAAGCTAGTACGCTAATGGAATTAATTCCCTTTGCACACTTCAGGTTAGGTTTTAGGAAAATGTATTTTTTTTTTTTTTTTTGCACAGTGGGGAAACAATTTGTATCTGACCTTGTAGTAGAGAAAGACCCTGCTGATTTTAGGACAGCAATAATTGAATGTGAACCATAAAATTATTACTCTAACACATGCTATTTTGAATATCTTGTAAATGATTCAGGGCACTATTTGACCCAAGTGTATAACTTGCTGTCAAAATCTCCCAACAAATCCTGCCTTATTGGAAGTAGTTAAACAAGGAATGGATGGATACATTTCTTTATGGAATAGAAAAAATTTTGTACTGACCTCACCCTCAATCACCACAGCACGTAACTGCAGAAAATCAAAGGGACTGAGAAAAATATAAAGCAGCAGCCTAAGGGTGATCTTTTGTGATGATGAAGTAGTTCTGCAGTATGATTATGATAGTGTTTACACAAACCTACACATGTGATAAAATGGCACAGGACTATACACTAACATTGTACCACTGTCAGTTTCCTGGTATTGCTCTTGTACTATAGTTTTCATGGGGAAAGTTGGATGACTGGTATACAGAACATCTCTACTATCTTAGGAGCTTTCTGTGAATATATAACTTTTAAAATAAAAAGTTAAAATAAATGTGTAAAAAATAAGTGGAAGAAAAAATAGCGAGAACTCTTTCTATCACATTTTCCATCACCAGCTCCTTCTCTTCTATCAGGTCTCAAATTACCACCCCCATAGAAAGCACTTGGTAAATGTGTTTACCTAAAGTAGCTTTCCTACATCCTATCAGTATTTTTCTCCATCAAAATTCCCTGAACTTCTTCACAGTACTCAGCACTCTTGCAATTATATATTTATTGGTTTTATTTGATAAATGTCTATTCATTTTTCATTTAACAACTACATAGAAAGAATCTATTATGCATCAAACCCTATTCTAGATAGAGTATATGCAGCAGAAACCAAACGAAAAGGAATCCCTGGCAGACAGAAAAGATCCCATCTCTCACAAAGCATATTCTAGTAGGGAGGTATGAAAATAAACAGGCAAATACATTTAAAAAAACTATAAAAATTTAAATAGCAATGTGTTTTTAGGAGAAATGGAACAGGTAATATGATAGAGTATAGTCATATGGCTACTTAACATTGAGTTATTAAACTATGCCACTCTCCAGATCAGAATTATTGAGAAGTCAGCTATGGAACGATGTGCATAGAGGAGAGTGAAGGTGAGGGGAGTACATTGCAGGCATAGGGTAAAATACAACTTTCTTAGATTAGAATAGACCCTGGTGTTCTCGGTGATTAACAAGGAAATCAGTGTGTATGGAAAAGCGTAAGTGAGAATGTATCCTAGAAGATCAAGACAGAGAAAAAATAAGACAGATCTTAGTAGGGCTTTGAAGGGCAGGATAAGAGGTATATTTGTAGAGCCATTGGAGAGCTTTCCATTGTAAACCAAAAATACAATTCTAAGGGCCTCCAACCATCTGGATGAACTTCCTCCTTAACCAGGGCTCTTTTAAAATTTAACCTGAGAGACCCTTTCAGGCCATGATAGGGAGTAGGGGTTGAACATACCTCATTATACCTCTCTTGCAGACACTAATGTCAACACAGACTTAAAATCTGGTAGGAAACATTTTATAATCTATTCTCTCTGAAGCCTGCTAGCTAAAAGCTTCATCTGCATGATAACACTTTGATCTCCACAACTTATCTTAACCCAGACATTACTTTCTGTTGATCCTAGGTCTTTAGACAAACTCAACCAATTAAAGCCCATCTCCTGATTCACCTGAGGCTTTAAGTTGTTCTGCCTTTCTGGACCAAACCAATGCATTTTTTTTTTTTTTTTTTTTTTGAGATGGAGTCTTGCTCTGTCACCCAGGCTGGAATGCAGTGGCTGGATCTCAGCTCACTGCAAGCTCCTCCTCTCGGGTTCATGCCATTCTCCTGCCTCAGCCTCCCGAGTAGCTGGGACTACGGGCGCCCGCCACCTCGCCCGGCTAGTTTTTTTTTGTATTTTTAGTAGAGACGGGGTTTCACCGTGTTAGCCAGGATGGTCTCGATCTCCTGACCTCGTGATCCGCCCGTCTCAGCCTCCCAAAGTGCTGGGATTACAGGCTTGAGCCACCGCGCCCGGCCAAACCAATGTATTTTTGTTCTTCTTTTTTTTTTTTTTTTTGAGACAGTCTCACTCTGTTGCCCAGGCTGGAGTGCCGTGGTGCCTCTCGGCTCACTGCAACCTCCACCTCCTGGGTCCAAGCAATCCTTCTGCCTCGGTCTCCCGAGCATCTGGGACTACAGGCGTGCACCACCACACCCAGCTTATGTTTTGCATTTTTAGTAGAGATGGGATTTCACCATGTTGGCCAGGATGGTCTCGATCTCTTGACCTCGTGATCCACCTGCTTTGGCCTCCCAAAGAAACCAATGTATTTCTTAACTGTGTTTGATTGATGTCTTATGCCTCCCTAAAATGTATAAAACCAAGCTGCACCTTGACCACCTTGGGCACATGTTCTTTGGACCTCCTGAGGGCTGTGTCATGGGTCAAGGTCACTCATATTTGGCTCAGAATAAATGTCTTCAAATATTTGCAGAGTTTGACTCTTTTGGTCAACAGAACTTTGAAAATTGTCTGGTTTTGTTCACCACGGACACAAACATAGAAACTGTGCTCGTAACACGATGCCTGGCATATGATTAACAGTATTTTTGAATAAATATTAATTTAATTAATGTATTATGCCTCTTGAGAAATGCAGAATTTTATCCTTTTAAGCTAAGTTTCTTTTCCACCTTCTACAAGCCTTCTCGTATTCTAAAAGTGAAAGTACAAATTCCACGGCTTCTTCCTCAACAGCTGTTGTGGCCACAGGGAACTTTCTTCACTTGGTGGCTGATATGATTTGGCTGTGTCCCCATCCAACTCTCATCTTAAATTGTAGCTCCTACAATTCCCATGTGTCATGGGAGGGACCAAGTAGGAAGTAATTGAATCATGGAGGCGGGTCTTCCCCCATACCATTCTCGTGGTAGTGAATAAATCCCATGAGATTTAATGGTTTTATAAGGGGTTTCCTCCTTGGCTCTCATTCTCTCTCCTGTCTGCTGCCATGTAAGACATGACTTTCATCTTCCACCATGATTGTGAGGCCTCCCCATCCACGTGGAACTGAGAGTCCATTAAACCTCTGCTTTATAAATTACCCAGTCTCAGGTATGTCTGTA
The DNA here is from genome assembly GCF_000951035.1 of Colobus angolensis palliatus. Lineage (NCBI taxonomy): Eukaryota > Metazoa > Chordata > Mammalia > Primates > Cercopithecidae > Colobus > Colobus angolensis. The sequence continues at coordinate 527,549 of NW_012118321.1, forward strand.
TCAGCAGTGTGAAAACGGGCTAATACAGTGACCATGAGCAGACTTTAGATGTGTGAAAAATCAGTTCCAGGTGGCTCCAGAGGAAACACTTTGGATGGTTTTGCTTCAACAAGCCCTTTCAAAATGAAGACCTTGAAAACTGATCAACCTGGAAATGCTATACTCAGCTCTTCTGTTACTAGTGGAGGGTGTCCAGGTTCTTGGCATCTTGAACAAAGAATTGGAGAAAACACACAAAGCACGGAAAGCATGAAGCAACAGAAGCAGAAATTTACAGAAAACGAAAGCACACTCCATAGGGTGAGAGTCGGCCTGAGCATAGTGACTCAAGAGCCTGGTTACAGAATTTTCTGGGGTTTAAATACCCTCTAGAAGTTTCTCATTGGTTACTTGATGTACACCATATGTAAATGAAGTAGTGGCCCACGATCAGTCTCATTGGTTGCAGAAACTGACCAACCAGAGGCTGAAGTGAAGTTACAAAGTTATACTCCTATGCAAATAAAGACTTGGCCCATGGCCAGCCTGATTGGTTATGACAGGGGACCAATCAGAGGTACTTTCAGTTTTTCATCCGCCAGGCAGAAAAGAGGGGCCGGGGTTGCAAAGGGAGTAGTCTCTGGTCCTTTTGTTACTTGTGTGTTGGGTTTTGCTTTTGATTTAGTTCTAAGAAGTCAGTGTGAATCGGCCTTATGTTCCCTGCCTCCAGACCCTATTATCCTACCTCGTTTCTACTCTCCATGTATAGTACATACTCTGTAAATTCTACAGCCATAGGTTCCATCATGGCTTGTTTATTGAGCTCCTATGATGCTCCAGAAAACTCCTTAGGAACTAGGAATACACTGAATAATTATTACAAATAAGATATTGTTCTGATGGAGTTAGTGTTTTACTAGGAAATGGACAGACAACATAAAAGCAAAGTAAAATTAAAATAAACTCATGGAAACCAAAAATAGATTTCAGAATAGGAGACTATTTTAATGAAGTAGAGGTTTGCATTTCAGAGACATCCTCTGAGCGACTGACATTGAAGCTGAGAATACCTGAGGTAAGGACTCTAGTTTCCCCAAATATTAGGTGTTCTTGTTAAAATGAAAGAGTAGATACAATCAAAGCACAAGCCATGCTTATGTTTTAGGTTCCCATCAAGGTCTGCTTTAAACGTTTGAAACAAGTATTGAGATAACACTTGATTATCAAGATTGCCTGATGATTTCCGCTGTTGATGTGTAGAAAGATTAGAAGCCTGACTGAATCCTTTTGGTCAGGCCCCTAAAGCAATTTGCTGCAGGGCACCCTTAGTCATCTGCAGCACCCTTTTAGTGTGACCATTTGCTCGAGGGGATTAAAATTCAATGATGACAACTTGAATGAGTCTCTTGTTTAAAAATCTCTTAAAGCTACTGAGGAGAATACATAACAAATCCTGAAAGAAGTGGCATTGTTGAATAATACATAGCTCAAGAAAAGCACAAAGAAAATTCTGGTAAAAATATACGTAATTATTGAATCCTTTTGTTTCTACTGATTCTTATATTTTTACTTATTTTTAAAACATCAAGGGTTTAATTGCATTGGAAAAATCAGTTTCAGCCATCATCATATAAGGCCTACATAGTCCCAAAACAGGGAGATTTCTGGAAGAAGCAGTGTGGCTTGTTAGAAAAAAACATGGCAGTGTGACAGACCTGAGTTATAGCTTAGCAACTTCTATGTTATGTGACTTTGGTAACTTTATGAACCTCTTTGAGCTTCTATTTCCTTGTCTGAAGATGGTGGTGATTATGTATACACCATGGAGTTGTCACAAGGATTAAAAGTAATGTCTATAAAAGACTGCTTGTAGTTGTCCCTTGATATCCCCAGGGGATTGGTTCCAGGACCCTCTCGGATACCAAGATCTGTGGATGCTCAAGTTCCTGATATAAAATGGCATAGTATTTGTATATCACCTATGCACATGCTGCCTAGATTACTGATGCCTAATACAATGTAAAGTCTATATAAACAGTCGGTATAATGTATTTTACATTTTCTATCTTTATTGTTGTATTGTTACTTTTTATTGTTTATTTCAAAATATTTTCCATGTGTAATAGGTTGAATCTGCAGATGTGGAAGCTACAACTGTGGAGGGCCAACTGTAATATACTTGTTTCATAAAAGTCACCCTACAAAAATAACCATTGTAAATAATATTATTAAAATCAATGCTGATTCTTGTCTAAGAATTCTTAATCACTTTCCATGTATGACCTTTGAAGTGCGGCAATTGTTTAAGAATCTGCAAAAGTATCACAGATGGTCACACTCTAATAAGCTATAGTGAGGGTATATTTGCAAACATTGGAACATGGAATTGAGAGAATAGACTGTAGGGCCTAAATATTTGTTCTTCATAAAGGATTTTCTCCTAAATCTCACTATCACGAGGTTGTAAAACCAGTCCAATTGGAATTACTCACTGGATTTGTTTATTGTTTTCTTTTAATTAATTAATTATTTGTTTAGAGACAACATGTCACTTTGTTACCCAGGCTGGAGTTCAGTAACAAATCCTAAATTACTGCAGCCTTGCACTCCTGGGCTCAAGGAATCCTCCTGTGCCATGACATGTGGGGATTTGGGAGCTATAATTACAGACAAAATTTGGGTGGAAACACAGAGCCAAACAATGTAATTCCAGCTCTGGCCCCCTCCCAAATCTCATGTCCTCACATTTCAAAACCAATTATGCCTTCCCAACAGTCCACCAAAGTCTTAACTCAAAACTCCACAGTCCAATGTCTCATCTGAGACAAGGCAAGTTCCTTTTACAGGCGTCTGAGCCTGTAAAATCAAAAGCAAGTTAGTTACTTCCTAGATATAATGGGGGTATAGGCAATGGGTAAATACATCCATTCCAAATGGAAAAAAATGGCCAAAATGAAGGGGCTACTGGCTTCATGCCAGCCCAAAATCCAGCAGGGCAGTCAAATCTTAAAGCTCCAAAATAATCTCCTTTGACTTCATATCTTACATCCAGGTCACACTGATGCAAGAGCTGGGTTCCCATGGTCTTGGGCAGATCCACCTCTGTGGCTTTGTGGGGTAGACCCCACTCCTAGCTGCTTTCATGGGCTTGCATTGAGTGTCTGCAGCTTTTCCAGGCACATGGTGCAAGCTGTGGGTGGATCTATCATTCTGTGGTCTGGAGGATGGTGGCCCTCTTCTCACAGCTCCACTAGGCAGTGTCCTAGTAGGAACTCTGTGTGAGGGTTCCTACCCCACATTTCCACTCTGCACTACCCTAGCAGAGGTTCTCCATGAGGGCTCTGCCCCTGCATCACACCTCTGCCTGGATATCCAGGCATTTTCATATATTCTCTGAAATCTAGGCAGAGGTTCCCAAACATCAATACTTGACTTCTGTGCACCCACAGGCTCAACACTACATTAAAGCTGTCAAGACCTCGGGCTTGCATCCTCTGAAGGCACAGCCCAAACTGTACCTTGGCCCCTTTTAGCCATGGCTTGAGCCTGGAGTGGCTGGGATGCAGGGCATCAAGTTCAGAGTCTGCACACGGTGGTGGGGGGGCCCTGGACCCAGCCCAGGAAACAATTTTTCTCTCTTAGGCCTGCAGGCCTCTGAGGGGAGGGGTTGATGCAAAGGTATCTGACATGCCCTGGAGATATTTTTTCTCATTGTCTTGGTGATTAGCATCTGGTGCCTGGTTACTTATGCAAATTTCTGCTGCCATCATGAATTTCTCCCAAGAAAATGGGTTTTTCTTCTGTATCACATCCTCAGATTGCAAATCTTTCAAACTTTTATTCTCTGCTTCCTCTTGAACACTTTGCTCCTTAGAAATTTCTTCCACCAGATGCCCTAAATCATCTCTCTCAAGTTGGAAGTTCCACAGATCTCTAGGACAGGGAGGGGTAAAATATCACCAGTCTCTTTGCTAAGGCATAACAAGAATCACCTTTGTCCCAGTTCCCAAGAAGTTCCTCATCTCCATCTGAGACCACCTCAGCCTGAACTTTATTGTCCATATCACTATCAGCATTTTGCTCAAAGTCGTTCAACAAGTCTCTAGGAAGTTCCCAACTTTCCCACCTCTTTCTGTCTTCTGAGCCCTTCAAGTCTCTAAGAAGTTTGAAACTTTCCCTCATATTCCTGTATTGTTCTGATCACCCCAAACTGTTCCAACTTCTGTCTGTTACCCAGTTCCAAAGTTGCTTCCACATTTTCGGATATCTTTACAGCACTGCCCCACTACCTGGTAATAATTTACTGTATTAATCTGTTCTCACGCTGCTAATAAAGACATACCCAAGACTGGGTTATTTATAAAGGGAAGAGGTTTAATGGAGTCACAGTTTCACATGGCTGGGGAGGCCTCACAATCATGGCGGAAGGCAAAGGAGAAGCAAAGGCCTTACATGGAGGCAGGCAAGACAGTGTGAGCAAGGGAACTGTCCTTTATAAAAGCATCAGATCTCATGAGACATTCACTATCAGGAGAACAACATGGGAAAGACCTGACCCCATAATTCAATTACCTCCCATGAGGTCCCTCCCATGACACATGGGGATTATGGGAGCTACAGTTCAAGATGAGATTTGGGTGGGGACACAGCCAAACCATATCAAGTAGCATGTGGTCAAAAATTAATACCAAGTCCCATATCCTTGGGAGCTAAAGGGACGATCCTTTTTCACATGCTTGGCACAAAAACGTTGGTAATTTCCGTGTTAAATGGACTACATGAATTTGGACAATGAGTATTTCTAGAACAACAACTATACTAAGAACAGGGCCCCCTCCCCTGTTTTTTTTTTTTTTTTTTTTTTGGAGCAAAATGTAAACCTGGAATTATTTTAAACACATGTAAGCAGGGAAAATATGGAGATATGTTCTCCATACTGCAATCTTGACACCCACATCACTTTCATATGATTGTATTTATTTTCTTTTTAGTTCAAACTCTTGAAGTGTGGCCTATGTTTTTCTTCTCTATATCCTTAAATCTTATCCTCTCCAAAACCTACTGCAATTGGGCTTTTGCCTTAACTACACATTGTAATTGTGCTTGCTAAGATCACCAAAGTCATCCTAATTGCTAAATGTAATAAACAGCCTTCACTCCATGCCTTAGTTGAGCCCTTTACAGATGTTGATTAGGTTAACAACAACTCTGTCTTTAAAATATTCATTTCTTGGCTTACATGATAGGATATTCTCCTGTTTGTTTTTCATTCCTCTAGTGTCTCTTTCTTTAGCATTTTGCAGCCTTCAGCTCTTTCCCCATCTTTAAATACTGATAAATTTGTCCTAAGATCTTCTCTCTTCTCTGTAAATATTCTCATATTTTCTATTAATATAAGCTGATAAATACCAACTGCCTGTGAACCCCAAATATGTGAGACAGGTCTCAGTTAATTTGGGAATATCATTTTGCCAAAGTAAGGACACACCTGTGACACAGCCTCTGGAAGTCCTGATGACATGTACTCATGGTGGTCGGAGTACTACTTGCTTTTATACATTTTAGAGTGACATGAGACATCATTCAATATGTGTAACGTGTTCATTGGCTCAGTCCAGTAAGGTGGGACAACTGGAAGTGACAGCTTCCAGGTTAGAAGTAGGTAAGAGACAAAAGGATGCATGCTTTTGAATCCTTGATCAGTCTTCTACTGAATACACAATTTAGTCTAGCTCCATGAATCTGCAGTTTTACATAAACAATAGGGCAGAAGAAGCAATCAGATATATATTTGTCTCAGGTGAGCCTCAGAGGGATGAATTTGAGTTCTATCTGTCCTTTGTCCACAAGTAATTTCCTTGTAGGCAAATTGTGAAGGAGTTAGGTTTGCCCTAAGCAGTTTCCAGCTTGGCTTTTCTCTTTAGCTTAGTGATTTCATGGTCCAAAGATTTATTTTCCTTTCATATCTCCAGCCCAATTCTCTCTTTTATGTTTCAAATTTTGTTATCAAAATGCTGCTGGAAATAGTTCATGAACAACACATTTCTTGAAGTTACTCAAACATGTCATATTTTTTCTCCAACTAATCTTTCACATGATATTTCTTAGGACTGAGATACACTCACTCAGAAAACTTTCCACTGCCTTTCTTCCATAACTTATTACCTAATTATTTGCCAGTTCTTAGATTAGACTACACTACGCTGCTAAGGTTCTGAATTACTTTAAGTATACAACATATGCCATACTATCTCTTGCTTATGTATCTTGTAATATATATAAAGTATAATATATTTAGTATAAATTACACTAATCTTTCGGAGAAACGATAAATTACATTTTAAAATTTCTTTAAATCAAATTAAAGGTGCTTCAAACACCTATCCTGGCTATAAGGAAATTTAATCTCTGTCATTTTTTGAGCCACCTTTCTGTATCGTGTAAGTAGATCACATAATATAGTCTCATGTAAACCAAGAAATGAATATTTTAAAGACAGAGTTATTGTTCACTTAATCAACTTTTGTAAAGTGTTCAACTAAGGCATGGAATGAAGGCTTTTTATTGGATTTAGCAATTAGGATGATTTTGGTGACCTTGGTAAGCACAATTTTAGTGTGTGGTTAAGGCAAAAGCCAAATTGCAGTAGATTTTGGAGAGGGTAGGATTTGAGGATGTAAAGAAGAAAAACATAGGCCACTTTCAAGAGTTTGAACTAGGAAGAAAACTAGAGTAAATATAATCACATGAGAGTAATGTAGGTTTCAAAATCAGTATGAAGAGTGTATCTCCAGCATTTATTACACAATTACAATTTTCTGTTTTAAAATTGAAATCTCTTAACTCAAAGGCAGCTTTTTATAGATTATGGCACTATTTATCTGTGGATAAATTAAAGAAATGTAGTAAGACTCTATTACTCATAGAATTTATACTACAAGTCATTGGAGATAATGAATTTATTCTACCTAGGTATATAGAGCACATTGTATATGCCAAGTACTGTGCTGGTTGCTGGTGGACATGCAGATGCAGAAGACAGTATCCTCAGTGTCTGCAGAGTTCAAAGGCTCTTTAGGTACAGTTGTATACCAGAGGTCGTGGTTTCCATATCAGCCACATTCACTCCTTAAATTTAGAAATGGCTGGGTTTAAATTTTGGTCTGGTTGGAGCAGAAAGGCAGAAATATATATACACAATTATGTTAAGCCTGTGAGTGCTTGAATGAACCTGGAGAACAGTAGAGTGCTTGTCTCAATTTTTATTTTCTATCCTATTTCAGGAAATTGATTTCTGAGCTCTAGGTTAGAGAAGGCTGCAAGAAGAAACTGAAAAAGCTATTAACACAAGAACACAAGAATATAGAGGACTCTTAGAAATCTAAGACCAATCTCTAATCTGCCAGCATCAGTGGTGATTAATGGGAGAAAATTCAGAGAATAAGAAGTCACATGGTCACTATCATATAGTAACACAGATTTCATTCATAAGCATCATCCATGAACTACTCCATTGGTTTTCTTTTCTTTTTTTTTTTTTTTTTTTTGTGAGGCAGAGTCTCGCTCTGTTGCCCATGGTGGAGTGCAGTGGCCGGATCTCAGCTCACTGCAAGCTCCGCCTCCCGGATTTATGCCATTCTCCTGCCTCAGCCTCCTGAGTAGCTGGGACTACAGGCGCCCGCCACCTCGCCCAGCTAGTTTTTGTATTTTTAGTAGAGACGAGGTTTCACCGTGTTAGCCAGGATGGTCTCGATCTCCTGACCTCGTGATCCGCCCGTCTCGGCCTCCCAAAGTGCTGGGATTACAGGCTTGAGCCACCGCGCCCGGCCTGGTTTTCTCAGATATAAGTGAGAATGAGATCTTTGTAGAAGTCTGGGATTTGAATTACCAGGTAGAAGAAAAGAGCAAACAAGCAAAATATAGATTACTCTTATTGTTTTAATTCTATTTAAATATAAACCTAGAAATATGTCTCACACATACAAACAAGTAACCACAACACATAGCATAATTAAATATAAATTAGTAAAAGTTGCAAAGTAACTATAAAGATGAAAAAATGTAGAATGTAATTCCAAGTAGGTGAACAGAGAAAGCTCTATAGAGAATGTGGCATTTGGATATTGTGGATAAAGATAATTATTTCTTTTGTTCTAGGAGGCTAGTTATTTTAAAAAATTGCACATAATTGGCACCAAGTAAATTGGTGTTACAGGAAGCCATTTTGGAGTGTGGGAGACCAGAATATGTCACCCCCAGATATGAAGGATTTTTGAGCTGACAGCAATTAACAAGAAGCCCACGCAGAAGAGCTTTCTACCCTCCATTTGCCTAAAAGCAAGACAGAGAATTACAAAGACAAAAGGTTCACCCTCCCAACTCCACACACCCTACAGAGAACAATGCTAAACCACTGAAGGAAACTTAAGACCTTTATTTGCCTGGAGATGGTGCCGGAGGAATTTATATTAAGAAGCTTTACTAACTAGCCTTTATCTGTCAGTTATTTGCCTTTCCACAAGTTGACACCCATGGAGACGCAAAGTCCTTTCCCTGTGTCTTGTTACTTGTCTGAAAATTTACTGTTCTTTTTTGAAGATTCTACCTAAGCTGAAATTCAAAGCCACCTCTTTGAGAACTAATCATTCCTCCGGTGTCTCCCATGCATATATGAAATGTTCATATTAGTAAATTATTTTTTTTCTCTTGTGAATGTGTCTTTTGTTACAGGGGTTAATTCCAAATAAGAATTTATAAGGGTTGAAAAAAATATTTTTTTTTCCCTATAGCAGCAAATTAAGTCAACTCACAATAAGAATATGAATGGGCAAAATGGGGTTAACTAAGAATGTTTACTGACAAAATCTTCCTACACTGAAAGGATGTTCTCTCCTGGAAAGGTACCTGGAGGAATTGCTTCACAGGAGAGAAAGCAAGGAGTTGACTGTAACTGGAATGTGAGAAACAGGAGAAAGGGCTGCAGATTGATAGGGCCCTTGAATGAAATTTGAATTTAATGCAGAAAACTGCTACTTGACTTCAGCATTTTAGAATCTAAATATATACTCACATTTTTTAATCTCATCCTGGATTTTATTCATCTTTAAACCATCTCAGAATCATAAACTCATTTCTATTTGCATTTGTGTTCCCTGGATAAAGCTTTGATTTATAGTACAGAATAAGGATTAGACCAAGAAATATTAGAAATTGGGGTTTGTATTTCAGAAAGACTTATAGTTTTCAATTTAGAAAATGCTCCTATTGAATATTCTGTATTTAATCCTGCTTTTTTATTTAAATTGGAGTTAAAGCTATTTTTCCCCATTCAGGTATAAACCCTTTTAGGGAATTTTTATGCATTTGCAACATACATGGAGAGATAATACTATGAAAGGAAAATAAATCTTGGGATCCCCAAATCTCTAAACTAAAGGGAAAAGTCAAGCTGGGAACTGCTTAGGGAAAACCTGCCTCCCATTCCATTCAAAGTCATCCCTCTGCTCACTGAGATAAATGCGTATCTGATTGCTTCCTTTGGAAGGGCTAATCAGAAACTCAAAAGAATGCAACCCTTTATCACTTACTTGGAAGACCCCTCCCTGCTTCGAGTTGTCCCCTTTCCAGACCAAACCAATGTATATCTTACATATATTGATTGTGATCTAGTTGTTACAGGTAGTTAGACAGGCATACATGGACGGGGCAGGAGAGGTCTTTTCTCCCAGTCACTAGGAATGCCAGGTGATGCTTTGACAGTTATCACATTGCCTCTCTAAAAGTGAGTAATTGGCAGCCAGTGTCAGGGAGAGGTCATTTCCTGATGGTCCACACCTCTTGCACTAAAGAGTTAATTGAACGCAGGCACCAGCAAGACACAACTTCCCTAGCATGTGCATTAAGTGACAAAGTAGCAGAGTATGACCTTCCAGGGGTACACCACTGGAGTAGGGAAGAAAGTCTCAGATGGGCATGCATAGAACTTTCTTTTTTTTTTTTATTTTTTATTTTTTTATTATACTTTAAGTTCAAGGGTACATGTGCATAGCATGCAGGTTTGTTACATATGTATACTTGTGCCATGTTGGTGTGTTGCACCCATCAACTCGTCAGCACCCATCAATTCATCATTTATATCAGCTATAACT
>NW_012118321.1:538432-545219 GCF_000951035.1 Colobus angolensis palliatus
ATGGTAGTTTCTTTTGCTGTGCAGAAGCTCTTTAGTTTAATGAGATCCCATTTTTCGATTTTGGCTTTTGCTGCCATTGCTTTTGGTGTTTTAGACATGAAGTCCATTATACGTGTTCACCTTCCAAGGGTAAAGAGGGCACTGGGAATGAAGGGAGCCCACCCTAAGGGAACAATAATGGGAAAGGGGCCAGCCTATAAAGTTCTAGAATCAAGGTTAAACACTCCACTTGACCTCAGTGCCTACTTGGGTCTCTTCCAAGCATATTTTTCTTTCTTTTCTCTTCTAAAGCCTTTTAAAATAAACTTCCAACCTTGCTCTGAATCTTGGCTTGGTCTCTTTTTCTGCTTTATGCCCCTCAGGCAAATTCCTTCTTCTGAGGAGGCAATAACTGAGGTTGCTACAGACCCATATAGACTTGTTGCTGGTAACTCAGATACCTTCCACTATTAATATCATGTCTCCCTAAAATGTATGAAACCAAGCTGTGCCATGACCACCTTGGGCACACATCATCGGGACCTCCTGAGGCTGTGCCATGGGCCCGTGTCCTTACCCTTGGCAAAATTAATTTTCTAAATTGACTGAGACCTGTCTCAGATATTTGAAGTTCACATTTTTTAACCATGGAGGGATTCTGAATGGAGGTGCCGCTGACCTTTGATAAATCTTTTATTGGTGTTTGGTACTAGTTTGAGCTATCTTTATGGTTCAAACCAATAGAACAATTTGCTGACGCCTGGAAGCCCCTGCCTCCAGAAAATCCCTGATCTCCCCAAATTTAGTTGAGATATCACATGTTTATTTTACTGTACAACTCATTTTTTTTTTTTTTTGGAGTTTTACTTGCTTCCAACAGGAAGGCAAGTTTTCCTGCTCACTTCCAATGGGGAAGGTAGGTTTAAGTTTTCTCCTGCTTCTAGTATGGTAGAGAGCAGTCTTCAGCCTGAGACCCATCCCTAGGTAAGTAACTGAATTGGGGTTCATGTCTTGGCTAAAATTAGGATTAACAACCAACTGATTTTAATTTCTCCTTACCATTAAAGTGCTCAGTGATCATATTGTAGGGGACTTGTTGTTGTTTCTTCTGGTCTTTCTCCAGTCAGATTTGACTAACTCTACCTGACTTGACAAAATCCAAATGAGAATTCCAAATTATGGGTAACAAGGCCTCTCTGAATTAGCTAGAATTCCTCTCAGCTGCAAAAGAGGGAGATAAAACCATGTGCTTGGTTTCTGTGTTTCATTCTTGTCTTAAAAAATTGTTCTTTTGTTTACTTTTATTCCACCCTATATCACCTTTGCTGTCTTCAGTACCAAGAAAAATATAGAGAAGGCTTCTAATGACTCAAATCCCTTAAAGACCTCAGAACAAAGTACCACTCACCCCTTTGGGGGTGTTCTGTTTTCTTTGTGGAGTTTCAAGAGTCATGAGCAAATTCTTCTTAGGTCTAAAGCTCTGCTTTCCTGTATTGCATTACCTGACCTATTTGGCTTTGGGGGCACTAGAGATTACCTTGTACCGTGAGAGGATTTGACCTTGGTGTATGTAATGGCAGACAAGAACTACAAAATTACGAGTGGCTGAGGACAGTTTACAGGAAGTGGTCTTGGCTGTTTTTTTTTTTTTTCTTTTTTCTTTTTTTCCTTAGGAAGATGTTGTTTAAGGATCCTACTTCTAGTTCAGAGATGCTTTCCAAAGGCACTTGTCCATTGCTTTTCCTTCCTAAATTAATCTCGATTTGGCATGTCTGTGAACATTTGTATGAAGAATTGAACTGTTGTTTTCACAGGTAAATAAGAGACTGAGTTTCCTCAGCTCCAAAGAGAAAGGGCATTTTGCTCCTCCCAGTCGAAAGGTGCTTCTTGGTGAACACGGGCCTCATGAGAGTGTCAGGGGGTTTGACCTTCCCATGACATGCATTGTGGCCCTACAGGAAACTCCCAATACGTTTAGTTTTAAAAAGGCTTGTCCAGGAAGCACATATAGGAGCTGTTCACTCAGCACTTTGAGCCCTCCTGGAGGTGCTTAGACCTCTGGAGAGAGAAACTGGGACACCCAAGAGGGAGGTAATAACTCACTGGTGACACTGTGAAGTCCTGCTTGCAACCAGCACACACTTGGACCTACTCCATGAAAACCCTAGAACACAGTTCAGTTTATTCTTTTAAGAAAAAAAAAAAGTGGGAAATAATCTAAAAATGAGGAGAAAACAAGGAGAATGTCCCCCTTTGGGGCACTCTGCTAGTTTGATGGTGCCTCTACTTCCTAGAGTTTGTGTAAAATGTAAATATTATGGTCTTTGTGCACATTTACATCAAGCAAAAAGAGACCTAAGGTCAACCTGCGAACTATAGAGTTCCTAAGTTATCCTTTTCCTTTATTTTATTTTCTGCCTACTTTAAAGCTAATGTTACTTTTCTACTGAGATAAAAACACTGTTTGGATCCAACTGTTTTTTGTTTTTGTTTTTGTTTTCCAAATTTCTATTATCTTATGGCTAGGGTTCTGAAGCATAAATTGCAGGATCTTTGTGTGTGAGTGGGTGTATGTGTGTGTATATATATATTTAAAAGGCCTTTATGATAGATTTCTGTACTTTTATATTTAAATTTCTATTAAATCAGTGTTAATTTCCCTCTAGCACACTAGACTGTTCCTCTCCTACTTTGTGATGTAAGTTTTGCTATCTGATTTTTCACCTACCAGTTATTTCCTTCAATATGCAAATTTAGGGTGACGCAGGTGACAATTGCCAAGGGTAATGAAACAGGTTATCAAGAATTTAAAATGTGAAAATAAAAAAAGAGGTCTTATAAATCTATAAGATGTACTTCTATAGCAGCGTCTAACACATCTATGTATCTATGTGTTGTGTACACAATGTTTCACTACTAAATATATAAGAAAGAGCTCTAATTAATTGGCTTAAGAAAAATACAAGAGCTTAAATTTAAAAAAGACTAGTCATATGCTTTTTCAAGTTTATGTGACTTAAATAAAATCTTTAATAAATAAGCTAGCTTTAAAATTATTGGTAAAGTAATATTAGAAATGTCTTAAGAATTGCCAGCATACATACATTTTTGTTTGAATTTATTGATCAAGTGATTTCATACTTATCCCTACCAAATAGTCTTAGGTGTCAAAATTTTGCATAAGTGTTACAAAACTATAAATCCAGCCCAAAACAGAATGATCTTTGCTTGTGTAATTTCTGACACATAAGACATTAATAAAGGTTTAATGAAAATAGCTAAATCTTAAATTATTTATTAAAATAACCATACCTTCTAATCTTGTGGCTTTAAAAAGTCTAGTCTCCATGCCAAAATGGGGTTGTTTCAGGGAAGGACTGTTATCATCTTAGTTTCAAAGCTAAACTTTAAACTAATTTCCTCACAAAGTTAGTTAGACCTACACGCAGGAATGACAAAGTCAGCTTGGAGGTTAGAAGCAAGATGAAGTCAATTAGGTCATATCTTTTTCACTTTCTCAGTTACAATTTTGCAATGGTGGTTTCATAACTTTAAATGATAACTATCACAGTTTTCATAAAGAATATAGGTAAACTATTAAAATAATTAGGTAAATGTGATGGGATAAATACTTGTAGACAAACTTGTAATAATTTAGAATCTAAAGTTATGGTAAATTAAATAATATATATTTCATTATTTGGGTATTTCCAAACAATAAATACCACAGGAAAACATTCTTTCTAAAAAAATGTGTGACCTTTTAAAACAGGTTAATTTTTTTGTCTAATTCACAGCTTATTTAAAGGTTATGTAAAAAACAAGGTAAGAGGAAACAGAAAATAAGAGAGATGTAAACAAAGTTTTAGAAATAAGAGTTACTGTTTGGTAAGAAAGCTTACAGAGAAATAATTTTATATGAGAAAGAATCTTGTTTGGTAAATTTTTTCCTAGAATACAATGACTGGTTGTTTAAGAAAGAGGAATGTTTAGGACAAACCAGAAAGTTCACGCATGTCATGAAATGTCTGAGTAAGTCATAGTAAGAGAATTTATTTTGAAAATCCAAAACTTTTATATTATCAAGTAGTCTACAATTAAAGGGAAGTTATAATGGTCTTTCTAGAGATTGGGTTTTAATTTAAAAAACACTTATACACTAAAAGATTGGTTTGAACTATAAAATTTTCTTAAGGTATTGCTTTACTCTTAATAAATTACAGCACATTATAATTCTTTTTATCAAAGTTCAACTTTTATTGCATCTTGCTGTTTTCAGCTTTCTTTCCCCTTTTCAAAGGCCTGAAGAAATAACTCTTTCAGCTCATTTTCAGCTCCTGTAAACTTTTTTTCTTTTTTTTTTTTTCTTCCATTGGGTTCTAACTGTTGTGGCCTGATGCAAAAAAAAAAAAAAGAAGATTTATCTTAGAGGTCCAAAGGACATATTACTTTCCAACATAATATTCCCCATAGGGAATAGTGGTTGCACTGCAGTAGATCTTTTCTTTTCCTTTTCCTTTCAGTAATTGACCTAATAAACAAATCTTATTATTTTTTGAAAAAATTCTTGTGTTATTATTTGTAAGTTTGGTTTGCTTAAAAAACTGAAGATTAAAAAATAATACATTAAGGTTATTATATCTCGATAATTTCATATACGTGCTTTTAAGTTTTTGGGTCATTAAGGTACAGGGCTTTGACCCCTGGGTCTCAAAAGGACACTAAGTCCTGTTAAATCTTAAATGCTGACCACAGTTACAGTCTCATCTTCAGACCTGGTAGAAGATGCCAATCAAAATAAACTGTGTTTGTGAGACACAGGGCCAGAAATTAGAACTCCTCAAGACCTAGGACTATCATGGAAGAAGTGGTCATGTGAGAGTGTGAGAGTCAATTTTTACAGATAAAATAAGTTCTGTTTCTCTACAAATTAACCATTAATGTCAAAGGCACACTGACGAAAATCCAGTATATAGGCCCCTGTGTCAGACTAACAAGGTTTTCTTGGGGCATTAACCCATTCTTTACTAAAGGTTACGAAGGTTATAAAAAGGCTTATGAAAAGTATAACTTAGGTCAAAATGACTAAAATTGTATAGATTGCTTATAAACTTTTGAAAACAAATTTAATTAGTCTGATGCTGCTTTTATTAGTGCTTGTTGTTTTGGAAATTAAGTCTCCTCTCTCAAAGAATAAAGGTTTTTTTTTCTTTAAATAATCTTTGAATTATCACTTTGGTTAAATGAATACTTTATTTCACGGTGACCTGTGATCCTATTTTATGATATCAAACCTTTTAAACTTTTCATATTTGACAAACTTTCCAAAGTCAAATTCTAAATTGGGTTCTCATTAATTTTTTGATATTAGTCCTCTGAAGTCCAAAAGAGACATATTCAGCTTATTTTGTGTAAAAATCTTACTGGAAGTATTGTCAAATATGAAATGGGGTTTGGCTTTCTTTAGGTTGTATATCTGTTCCAAAATTATGGGAAACTCCTATAATTCTGATATGAGTTAGTATACAGTATTAATAATTATAATTGTTACGTTAATGTTTTTTACCTAAAAATATATATTTTTTTATTATACCCTAAGTTCTAGGGTACATGTGAACAACACGCAGGTTTGTTACATATGTATACATGTGCCATGTTGGTGTGCTGCACCCATTAACTCATCATTTACATTAGGTATATCTCCTAATGCTATCCCTCCCCCCTCCCCCCACCCCACAACAGTGTGTCATGTTCCCCTTCCTGTGTCCAACTGTTCTCATAGTTCAATTCATACCTATGAGTGAGAACATGCGGTGTTTGGTTTTTGGTCCTTGTGATAGTTTGCTGAGAATGATGGTTTCCAGCTTCATCCATGTCCCTACAAAGGACATGAACTCATCCTTTTTCATGGCTGCATAGTATTCTATGGTGTATATGTGCCACATTTTCTTAATCCAGTCTGTCACTGATGGACATTTTGGTTGGTTCCAAATCTTTGCTATTGTGAATAGTACCACAAAAAACATACGTGTGCATGTGTCTTTATAGCAGCATGATTTATAATCCTTTGGGTATATACTCAGTAATGGGATGGCTGGGTTAAATGGTATTTCTAGTTCTAGATCCTTGAGGAATTACCACACTGTCTTCCACAATGGTTGAACTAGTTTACAGTCCCACCAACAGTGTAAAAGTGTTCCTATTTCTCCACATCCTCTCCAGCACCTGTTGTTTCCTGACTTTTGAATGATTGCCATTCTAACTGGTGTGAGATGGTATCTCATTGTGGTTTTGACTTGCATTTCTCTGATGGTCAGTGATGATGAGCATTTTTTCATGGCTGCATAAATGTCTTCTTTTGAGAAGTGTCTGTTCATATCCTTTGCCCACTTTTTGATGGGGTTGTTTTTTTCTTGTAAATTTGATTGAGTTCTTTGTACATTCTGGATATTAGCCCTTTCTCAGATGAGTAGATTGCAAAACTTTTCTCCCATTCTGTAGGTTGCCTCTTCACTCTGATGGTTGTTTCTTTTGCTGGGCAGAAGCTCTTCAGTTTAATTAGATCCCATTTGTCAATTTTGGCTTTTGTTGACATTGCTTTTGGTGTTTTAGTCATGAAGTCCCTGCCCATGCCTATGTCCTGAATGGTATCGCCTAGGTTTTCTTCAAGGGTTTTTATGCTTTTAGGTCTAACAGTTAAGTCTTTAAAGCACCTTGAATTAATTTTTGTATAAGGTGTAAGGAAGGGATCCAGTTTCAGCTTTCTAAATATGGCTAGCCAGTTTTCCCAGCACCATTTATTAAATAG
>NW_012118321.1:550184-563820 GCF_000951035.1 Colobus angolensis palliatus
TTTTTTGGTGGGTAGGCTATTAATTATTGCCTCAATTTCAGAGCCTGTTATTGGTCTATTCAGGGATTCAACTTCTTCCTGGTTTAGTCTTGGGATGGTGGATGTGTCCAGGAATTTATTGATTTCTTCTAGATTGTCTAGTTTATTTGTCTAGAGGTGTTTATAGTATTCTGTGATGATAGTCTGTATTTCTGTGGGGTCAGTGGTGATATCCCCTTTATCATTTTTTATTGAATCTATTTGATTCTTCTCTCTTTTCTTCTTTATTCGTCTTGCTAGCGGTCTATCAATTTTGTTGATCTTTTCAAAAAGCCAGCTCCTGGATTCATTGATTTTTTGAAGGTTTTTTTGTGTCTCTATCTCCTTCAGTTCTTCTCTGATCTTAGTTATTTCTTGCCTTCTGCTAGCTTTTGATTGTGTTTGCTCTTGCTCTCTAGTTCTTTTAATTATGATGTTAGGGTGTCAATTTTAGATCTTTCCTGCTTTCTCTTGTGGGCATTTAGTGCTATAAATTTCCCTGTACAAACTACTTTAAACGTGTCCCAGAGATTCTGGTATGTTGTATCTTTGTTCTCATTGGTTTCAAAGAACATCTTTATTTCTACCTTCATTTTGTTATATACTCAGTAGTCATTCAGGAGCAGGTTGTTCAGTTTCCATGTAGTTGAGTGGTTTTGAGTGAGTTTCGTAATCTTGAGTTCTAGTTCGATTGCACTGTGGTCTGAGAGACAGTTTGTTATGATTTCTGTTCTTTTACATTTGCTGAGGAGTGCTTTACTTCCAACTATGTGGTCAATTTTGGAATAAGTGTGATGTGGTGCTGAGAAGAATGTATATTCTGTTGATTTGGGGTGGAGAGTTCTGTAGATGTCTATTAGGTCTGCTTGGTGCAGAGCTGAGTTCAATTCCTGGATATCCCTGTTAACTTTCTGTCTCGTTGATCTGTCTAATGTTGACAGTGAGGTGTTAAACTCTCCCATTATTACTGTGTGGGAGGATAAGTCTCTTTGTAGGTCTCTCAGTACTTGCTTTATGAAACTGGGTGCTCCTGTATTGGTTGCATATATATTTAGGATAGTTAGCTCTTCTTGTTGAATTGATCCCTTTACCATTATGTAATGTGGCCTTCTTTGTCTCTTTTGATCTTTGTTGGTTTAAATTCTGTTTTATCAGAGTCTAGGGTTGTAACCCCTGCATCTTTTTGTTTTCCACTTCCTTGGTACATCTTCCTCCATCCCTTTATTTTGAGCCTATGTGTGTCTCTGCACATGAGATGGGTCTTCTGAATACAGCTCACTGATGGTTCTTGACTCTTTATCCAACTTGCCAGTCTGTGTCTTTTAACTGGGGCATTTGGCCCATTTACATTTAAGGTTAGTATTGTTATGTGTGAATTTGATCCTGTCATTATGACGTTAACTGATTATTTTGCTCATTATTTGATGTGCTTTCTTCCTAGCATCGATGATCTTTACAATTTGGCCTGTTTTTGCAGTGGCTGGTACCGATTGTTCCTCTCCATGTTTAGTGTTTCCATCAGGAGCTCTTGTAGGGCAGGCCTGGTGGTGACAAAATCTCTCAGCATTTGCTTGTCTGTAAAGGATTTTATTTCTCCTTCACTTATGAAGCTTAGTTTGGCTGGATATGAAATTCTGGACTGAAATTTCTTTAAGAATGTTGAATATTGGCCCCCACTCTCTTCTAGTTTGTAGAGTTTCTGCCCAGAGATCTGCTGTTAGTCTGATGGGCTTCCCTTTGTGTGTACCCCGACCTTTCTCTGTGGCTGCCCTTAACATTTTTTTCTTCATTTCAACTTCAGTGAATCTGACAATTATGTGTCTTGGGGTTGCTCTTCTTGAGGAGTATCTTTGTGGCATTCTCTGTATTTCCTTAATTTGAATGTTGGCCTGCCTTGCTAGGTTGGGGAAGTTCTCCTGCATAGTATCCTGCAGAGTGTTTTCCAACTTGGTTCCATTCTCCCTGTCACTTTCAGGTACACCAATCAGACGTAGATTTGGTGTTTTCACATAGTCCCATATTTCTTGGAGGCTTTTTTCATTTGTTTTTACTCTTGTTTCTCTAAACTTCTCTTCTTGCTTCATTTCATTCATTTGACCTTCAATCACTGATACCCTTTCTTCCAGTTGATCAAATTGGTTACTGAAGCTTGTGCATTCATCACGAAGTTGTCGTGCCAAGGTTTTCAGCTCTATCAGGCCATTTAAGGAGTTCTCTACACTGGTTATTCTAGTTAGCCATTCTTCTAATCTTTTTTCAAGGTTTTTAGCTTGTTTGCGATGGGTTTGAACTTCCTCCTTTAGCTCAAAGAAGTTTGATTGTCTGAAGCCTTCTTCTCTCAACTTGTCAAAGTCATTCTCCGTCCAGCTTTATTCCACTGCTGGCGAGGAGCTGCGTTCCTTTGGATGGGGAGAGGTGCTCTGATTTTTAGAATTTTCAGCTTTTCTGCTCTGGTTTCTCCCCATCTTTGTGGTTTTATCTACCTTTGGTCTTTGATGATGGTGACATACAGATGGGGTTTTGGTGTGGATGTCCTTTGTTTGTTAGTTTTCCTTCTAACAGTCAGGACCCTCAGTTGCAGGTCTGTTGGAGTTTGCTGGAGGTCCACTCCAGACCCCGTTTGCCTGGGTATCAGCAGCAGAGGCTGTAGAACAGCAAATATTGCTGAACAGCAAATGTTGCTGCCTGATCCTTCCTCTGGAAGCTTCATCTCAGAGGGGTACCCGGCCGTGTGAGGTGTCAATCTACCCCTACTCGGGGGTGCCTCCCAGTTAGGCTACTCAGGGGTCAGGGACTCACTTGAGGAGGCAGTCTCTCCATTCTCAGATCTCAAATCCCATGCTGGGAGAACCACTACTCTCTTCAAAGCTGTCAGACAGGGACATTTAAGTTTGCAGAGGTTTCTGCTGCTTTTTGTTTGGCTATGCCCTACCCCAGAGGTGGAGTCTACAGAGGTAGGCAGGCCTCCTTGAGCTGTGGCGGGCTCCACCCAGTTCGAGCTTCCAGGCCGCTTTGTTTATCTACTCAAGCCTCAGCAATGGCAGGCACCCCTCCCCCAGCCTTGCTGCAGCCTTGCAGTTCAATGTCAGACTGCGGCGCTAGCTATGAGCGAGGCTCCGTGGGTGTGGGACCCTCCGAGCCAGGCACGGGATATAATCTCCTCATGTGCTGTTTGCTAAGACCATTGGAAAAGCACAGTATTAGGGTGGGAGTGACCCGATTTTCCAGTTGCCATCTGTCACTGCTTCCCTTGGCTAGGAAAGTGAATTCCCTGACCCCTTGCACTTCCTGGGTGAGGCAATGCCTCGCCCTGCTTCGGCTCATGCTTGGTGTGCTGCACACATTGTCCTGCCCCCTTTGTCTGACAAGCCCCAGTGAGATGAACCTGGTACCTCAGTTGGAAATGCAGAAATCACTCATTTTCTGTGTTGCTCACTCTGAGAGCTATAGACTGGAGCTGTTCCTATCTGGCCATCTTGGAATCACCCACCCTCTATGTTAAATTATTGTGTGCAACAGAAGTAACAAATTTCCTTGTATCTTTGACTATGGCTGCTCTAAAACTTTTTGTCATCCATGAACAACTGTTGTCTTAATTTGGTCCTCTTTACAAGGTGGTTTTATAATCAGCTATGAAACTATAGCAGGTGTTCTTGAATGTAGGGTTCTGATAACTTTGCAGATTATGATATTAGAATAGAGAAAAATCTTTCAATACTCATGGAGTGCTGAAATGTTTATGAATATCAAACAGAACAGGAGTTAACTGCATGGACTGAACTAATAAAAGACTTAAGTAATCTTTTTGACTTTTTTGCTTAAAACATTGCTGATCTTTTGTTTAATTTTTCAGAGTCAAGGAAACTTTCTTTTTGAGCTATTGCAGCTTTTAACAATTGAGTAAAGTGTACTTTTGTGAAAAAAAAGTTTGGAACATATTTGTTTCTCTCTACATGATTTTTTCAGAATTTGGAAACTGTTTGTGAGTATTCTTAACTTATGGCAATATAGTTATTTGCATAAGTTCAATAAGAATGATTTCTTTTTACAACAGGCCAGCATTGGAGAAACTGGTTACTTTACCAAGGCTTTGACTGGAATGGTGTGCTTTCCCTTTAAGGAATCAAAATTGACTTATAGAGCCAATAAAAGCCCCTTTGGAAAACTGGCCTTCTATGTTGTCTACACAGTCCCTATCCAGGATTACTGACCTCTGGTAAGTAAAGAATGTCATTTTATGACAAGCCCAAGAGGCCCAAGTTATCTTGAGACCTCAAGAGAAGAGGAATTTGCCTAACTCATAGGTATATGGTGGTACAAAGCCATGGCTGAGCTTAGCTTTACAAAAGTCTTATCTGAGATTCCTTCTATGGAACAAAGTTCCATCAAAGCCAACTTAAAAAATAATTATTCTTGCTGCACTTTAGACAAATCATCAGGGCAAGTATAATAAAGGAAATTGGTCCTACCCAGATTTGTCTTTAGCAAAAATGGGAAACTGGAGAGAGAAAAATTATGTTTCAAAAAGTATAGTGCAACTGTTGTCAAAGTCTAGTCTTGTCTAATGTTTTCAATTTTTATTATTTTCTACAGTTGGAATAAATTCTAAACTTCTTCCTGGCTACAAGTCTCCAAAATAATGTTCTTATTTTTTTTTCCTTCTTTCTTTTCCTTTTCCCCACTCCTTATATTTCCTAATTTGAAATCACTGAAAACTAAGCTGTGCTTTCTTAAAGCTCTATGAACTGAAGCTAGACAACTTAAACCTCAGAAGAAAATAACAGCACCCTATTTACATATGTAAGCCACTTTCATATCTTGTCTACTGATATATGGACTTCAGAGTATATGGCCTATATTGATTTTCCAGGATTGTTCTTTTTTTGTTTGTTGTTGTTGTTTTTTCTTCCTCCCCGTATTTTATCTTTGTAGGATGTGAGACTTCACAACCTGCTAAAAATGAGCATTTCTGAATATGTGGGACCTACCTGTCTAGCAATAAACTATCCTAGCCTTGAGAGATCAGATGAAACCTGAGAACAGAGACTTGTTTTCTTCAAAAATGCTTTCTTTAAACAATTTCAAAAGGAAAAATGGAGAAATATGAAAGGAAAATGAATTTTGGGACCCCCAAATCAGTAAGCTAAAGGGAAAAGTCCAGCTGGGAACTGCTTAGAGCAAACCTGCCTCCCATTCGATTCAAAGGCATCCTTTTACTCACCGTGATAAATGCATATCTGATTGTTTCCTTTAGAAAGAAAATCAAAAGAATGCAACTCTTTGTATTTTACTAGGAAGCCCCCTCCCTGTTTCGCATTGTCTCACCTTTCTGGAGTGAACCAATGTACATCTTACATGTACTGATTGATGTTTCATGTCTCCCTAAATGTATAAAACCAAGCTGTGCCCGACCACCTTGGGCACATGTCAGGACCTCCTGAGGCTGTGTCATGGGTGTGTGTCTTTAACCTCAGCAAAATAAACTTTCTAAATTGACTGGGACCTGTCTCAGGTATTTGAAGTTCATAATACAGATCAGAATTTTTAAACTTTTAAAATAACATTACTAAATATTGATTTACAAATTTCTACTTTGAAGGAGGTTTAAAAATGTTCAATTATCTCCTTATAGCAATGAATCATATTTAATTAAGATAAAGGTCAGCTAAAACACCTTTATCTTTTTCTGAAAATGTTTTCCCAGCTTTTTCAGTCCGTTTTCTATGTACTTGAAATTCTAAACTCAAAAGAATTTCCTAAAAGTATTTTAACTTTGTTTTATTTACTTTCGCTTTAGTAATAATTTCCCATTTATATAGCTTTATAAAAAATGAGCTTCTATAATGTATATAGAAGGCAGGATTATAATATTTTAATGTTTACCTCTAATTGGAGGGACTATAATTGCACATCCAAGCAAAAATTAATTGATAATCACCAGCACCTTGACAATTTTAAATTTACACATTTACAGTACACTTTTCTATCTCTGCTGTTTTTACCAAAAATCTATTTTCAAACCATTTTTTTTCAATGAGAAATGTGTACCACTAACGCTTTGTCACTAGAGTATTTTGAATTGAGATGGTGAAACGTACAAGTGGTGTTATATCTTTTAGAATGCTGCAACTGGACATAAAACCATTCTCATCTCTGTAATAGGTTTCTGATAGTGCTCTGTTAGCAGTCAGTGATATAAAGACTGCAAACATTGATGAAAACTGCAGGTACCTTAAGTCACATGTATCTCAAATAAGAGTGACAAGAATCAAAATATCTTGACTATTTACTGCCTCCTTGCTGTTCAGTGGAATACACACTGAAGTTTATAGCAGGAAATGATACTGTTGCCAGTCCTTCAGAATATTTTGTTTGTTTTCAGAGCTATATGAGAACACCATTTAACAGGCTCTACTAGCTCCACAACAAAGGAGGATCAGCAAGCTATCACTCAATTTCAAGTTCTACTTACATTAAAACTCTAATAAAATGACAACCCTTTCAAGCATTTGCTAAAAGCGTGATCCTGTTGCCTTCCTGTAAACTTAAAACTGGACATACTTCTTCTGCTCTTAATTTCAGTCATGCTTACATTAAACACACACAAAAAATCTTTTCTTACCACCGATTTAAAGACCCATTTGAAGACAATCTCCAAGAGGGATGATAAAACGATTTCTCATACATGCTTTAAATTTCTTGGTTTCTTTCCCAGGCTGAACCACAGGTAGGGGATGGCTGCTGACATATTTAAAATGTGCTAAGGACCCTAATTCTTGTCTATTTCCTCCTAAATCGCCTAGGAGGACACAGAGAAATAGAAACATCTAGTCAACTGCAGAAAGTTACTTTCTTTCAAAAAACTCTTGTCAGTTAAGGTAGCCTTTAGGTGGTACTCACCACCTGATATTTCTCCCTTTGGCCTAGTTTTGAACTTTGCCATTGGCACTGTGAGCTTTACTCAGTTTATTATTGTCACTTCCATTTAATCCCTTCGTGAATCTTTCACCAAAAATGAACTCATTTTAAGATGAAGTGCCGAATTAATGCAGTTACATAATCCAGCAAAGACATCTAATTTGAGAATATGTCAATTAGAATGTGGTAAGCCCTCTGGCCCTTGGAATCAAGATATTAATCTGCTGTTGTATATTTTTTATTCCTAGTTATTAGGGAGTTATTTTTTGTCCTCAGATGCCTTTCCCTGAGAAAATTCTATTTTTAACTTCCTTTTTATCAGAGGTCAACATGTGGTACTCTGCAATTTTCATAAAGGAAGATAAAAAGCAAAATGAAAGTTTAGTTCTGAAATTTCAATCATGGATCTCTACATACCCTGGAGTGGGCTGCTCCCCCTGAGAGCAACAGGAAGGTGGTTGAAACAGCATTGAAAAGTAGCCCCAAGCTTGATGTTAACTGGAGCTGTTCCAGAGGGGTACCAGGTCATAGACTTAGTGCTAAGATAAGCATTAGTTTGCTGCAGGAGTGAAGTTATCGTCTATGTTGTTTGAAAATAAATGTTAAGTTGGAAAGAGTGCAATACCAATACATCAATTTGGTATTTTCAAAAATCATTTAAAAATTTTACTGTATCAACTTTTCCTGTAGTGGTTTCTGAGTGTGATCTGTACTTGGTGTTCTAATAGGAATAATCCTATGACGGCATATGCTACAGACTGGTGCTTAAACATTTGCCGTCTTAATGCAGGACTCTGATTAAAGAAGGCAAAAAGGAACCTCTTCTGTAGCCAGAATGAAGACAGGCATGTTAATGAAGACAGGGCTAGGGGGAGCAAAATCTACCAGGTAGTGTGGGGACAAAACAATTACTCTCAGTTACTGCATCTTAGTGTCATAAAGAGGGGACCGTATGTAGGGGGAAAGAATAATCACTCCCAAAAGACTCTGTCATTACATAGGTGCAAAGTCCCCACTATAATTGGGAGAGTTTAAGAGTAGGATAGTTTTTTGCTGTGGTAGTTAATTATCATTTAGAGAATGATAGTTAATTCAATCTTATCTTTCCTTTCTTATCCTTATTGATATGGGCAAAACTTTCTTCAAAGGAGAGAGGACTGAAAATGAGCAGCAAACAGCAACTTTTAAAAGCAGCCAGAGAATATAGGTACAATATAAACACGGAAGCAGGGCTACAAATAACAGTTGCCTTTTCAATGTAAATAATGGAGGATAGAGGCCTCCAATAAGGGAAACTCTATTTGAAGTACAGGGGAAAATGAGCAGTTAACCTAGAATCTATCTCTAGTAAAAACATCCTTAATAACTGAAAGTAAAGGGAAGATATTTTCAGAATTTCAAAATCTCAGATAATTTGTCTTAAGCAGACTAGCACCTCAATAAATGCTAAATTATAATTCTCAAAGAAAATAATTTTTCATGGAATTCTAGTTCTGGGGTAAGAATAAGCAGCAATATAAACCATATATATGTAAGCAAGTATAAAATACCTTTTAAAAATAAGACATATATTTTAATTGTTAATTATTTAAACAAGAATAAAAACAATATCCTGTGAATTTCATAGCACTGTAGAAAAATATAAAGCAGCAAAATCACAAAGGACAGGAGGAGAAGTAAATGGAATTGTACTATTTTAAGTGTGCTGTATTGTTCTTAAAGCAATTTTTAAAAATAAATTATCATAACTTTAAAATATGCATTGAAACTTCTGGAATGACCGATAAAAGGACACAAAGAGTGACACCTAAAACATTATCAGAGCAACTAAAAGGAAATACTAAAAAATAATTGCTTTGTCCAAAAGAAGATAGGAAAAAAACAACAGAAAAGACAAAAGAAATTATATAAATAAAAAAACAATATCAATAAATGACATAATTTAAATTAAGGGACTTAAATAATATTATTAAATATAAATTGGCTGAACAAGCTAGTAAAAATGCACAGATTGTCAGACTTCATAGAGAAGAGATAGACCATTGTATTACAAAAATGCTCTTTAAATATAAATATACTATAAGTTGAAAGTAAGTGGGTGTAAAGATTGTGCTATGAAATCCTAAGCATAATAAAGATTCTATGGCTATATTAATTACAAAGTAAAATTAAAGATAAAAATTATTACTAAATATAGAGAAGAACAAGTTATAGTGATATAAGAAGGATCAATTCATCGAGAACATATAACAATATTAAATCATTATTAAACTAAAAACAGAGGTTCAAAATACATGAAACAAAGTGAGGAACAAAGAAAGACACAGACAAGTTTACAATCATGGTTGGAAATTTAGCCACCTACCTCTCAGTAATTTACTATGAATAGAGAATGAAATCATCAAGTATAAGAGCCATAAAATCATATAAGACTATAACAACATTATCAACAGTATTAGTCCATTTTTACATTGCTGATGAAGACATACCAAGACTGGGTAATTTATGGAGGAAAAGAGGTTTAATGGACTCATAGTTCCACATGGCTGAGGAGGGCTCACAATCATGGTGGAAGGTGAAAGGCACATCTTACATGGTGGCAGGCAAAGAGATAATGAGAGCTAAGTGAAAGGGGAAACACCTTATAAAAACATAATATCTTGTGAGACTAATTCACTACCATGAGAACAGTATGAGGGAAACTAGCCTCATGATTTAATTATCTCCCACTGGGTCCCTCTCACAACACATGGGAACTATGGGAACTATAAATCAAGATGAGACTGGGGTGAGGATATAGTGAAACCATAAATTTACCTACTTTACATTATAGGACAGTATACCACAGAAAAGCAGAATATATATTCTTCTTGTGGAGACATGGAACATTCACCAAGAGCACATTCTGAGACCCAAAACAAACTTTAATAAATTTCAAAGCATCAACATTATGTAGAATATAATCTATGACCACCATGATACTGGATTAATAAGTTAGAAGGTTTGATATCATATATAGTGTACTGTATGACAACAACAGAGTTAAAGTAAAATTATAATAAGATATCTAGAAAATCCAACATATTTGGAAATTACAAGTATACATCTAAACAAACCTGGGTCAAAAAAATACACAAAAGAAATTAGTCTGAAGTGAATGGAAATAAAATAAAGTTACCAAATTTTGGGATACAGCTAAACCTGTGTTTAGAGAGAAATTTAAATCACATTAAATGAGTACATTAGGAAAAAAGTATAATATCTATGACTTGTAAACCTTAAGAGACCTAGCATGAGAGTATAGAAACCTCTGGAGACTTACAAACAAGGGAAGTTCACATCTACTTACAGGGTTCCCTCTCACATTCCTCATGAGAAAAATTGGAGGCAGTACAGAGGATGAAAAGGCCTCCTTTGTAGTGCAGGACAGGGAGGAGGAGATAGCTGGTGTTATGCTCCATATGAATTATCTTCCCCTCTTCCCCTATGGAACAAAAGTCTTAATTCACCAGGGGAATGTCAACAAGCACTGTCACCCTCAGGCACAGATGAAGACAAATTGCAGCTGGGTAAAGGGAACACATAAATCCCTCTATACCTAGGGAAAGGGCAGGAACACATTGATGGCCAAGAAAAATAGAAAGAGTCTACTGCTGTGGAAGGAACAGGATCAATAATGCCCTACTGTAAGATCAAGGGAGACAGAGCTTGTCTTAAACTCAGACTGAGCCAGAACAATAGTGTATACTCTCCACCCTCTTTCACCAGCCTAGCCAGCTTCATGTAACAAGTACAGCAACCTCTTGCTAGGAGAGGGTCAAAAGAGAAGGCTGCAGCCTACTTTGAGACACAGGCAAAGGAGAAGACCTACAGCTGAAGGTGGACCAGACATTAAGAAAATAATCTTCTGGAAAATGAGTTTTCAACCGAAATACACAGTAACACTAGAGGAATTTAAAGGCCATAGTACACTGAATAAATAAAACGATAAAACCCTACTCAGCCCAACGTCTCAGGCACCTACATTGAAGACCAGGCCAACTAAAAGCATGCCTTAGTTACCACTGTCCTAAACAAAATGTACAGCATTTAACCAAAATTATGAGACATAAAAAGAAGCATCCACCCCCATCTCCCATTTTCTTTCTCTCTGCTTTTTCATTCTCCCTTTAAAATGCCCAGTCACCCTTGTGTGAATCAAAGTAGAGCTCTGCTTTTTCCCTGACTGTCACAGTTACTGACCACTCTAATGCCATGCTTTGTTTACCTTTGACACAAGTAATAGACTGGGATGAAATACTTTTAGTACATATATCTGAAAAAATGTTTCAGATCCTAATGTGTGAAAAATTTGCAAACAACCATATATAATATATATATATATGTATTTCATGTGTGTATATGTGTATGTCTACGTATATATAAATATATGGCTAAAAAGCACTTGACAAGGTGCTCAATATCACTAGTCATCAGAGAAATGCAAAACAAAACCCTAATGTGATAAAATTTCACATTCAATAAGTCGGCTATAATAAAAACCATTTGACTGTACCAAATTTTGAAAAAGATATGCATTGCCAGTAGGAGTGTAAAAATGATACACCTACTTTGGGAAATAATTTGGCAGTTGCTTATGAAGTTAAACATAATTTATCTATAACCAACTGTCTTAGTCCATTTTTTATTGCTATAAAGAAATAGCCACGGCTGGGTAATTTACAAAGAAAAAATGTTTATTTGTCTCAGAATTCTGATGGCTGAAAAGTTCAAGATTGGGCATCTGCATCTGGTGAGTGCATCAGGTTGCTTCTACTCCTGGTGGAACAGGAAGAGAAGCTGGTGTGTGCAGAGATCACATAGCAAAAGAGGAAGCAAGAGAGAGAGAGGAGAGGTGCCAGGCACTTTTTTACGACCATCTCTCATGGGACCTAATGAAGCAAGAACTCACTCAGTACCATGAGAATGGCACCAAGCCATTCATGAAGGATCTGTCCTCATGACCCAAATACCTCCCACTACACACCTTCTCCAACATTAGGGATCAAATTTCAACATGAGGTTTAGAGGGGTCACACATCGAACATATTATCTTCCAATTGCATTTCTAGGCATTGATTTGAAAATACACGAAAATTAATGTATACAAATGACAATTAAAAGACTATTTATTCATAACAGTCCTGTCTATGATAGCCCCAAATTAAAAGCCACCTACAGGCTCATCAACAGAATCATGAGTAATAATATTGAGTATTCCAATGAAATACTCCTCAGCCATCAAAAGAAATGAAAGAGAGATGAATGCAACAATATAGATGCATCTCAGAAGCCCAATCTTGTATGGAAGAAGCTAGAAACCATCGTGACTGCATGATTCCATTTATATCAAATGCAAGACAGTCAAAAGTAATCTTTGTTGAAATAAGCCAGTCAATGATTACCTCTAAAAGGTAGCTGTTAAATCAGCGTGGTGGAGGCAGGAGGAAACTCCTCAGGGTAAAGGAACTGCTCTATATCTTCCTTGTGATGGGAGTTACAGGGGATCCAAAAATTATCAGAAGTCATTGTACTGAACACTTAAGATTTATGCATTGTATTAGTTGAGGCTATTCAAAAAATAAAGTTAATAATTAGGTATAATGTCTTTTTGTTCATACTAGATTTTTTACAATTGCCCTATGAGTTGAAGTATAGACTATACTACGAAAGAAGCCTTAAAAACTTGATTTATTTTGGCAAATATCTTCACTGCTCAAAAAGTTCTATATATTGCCTACAGATTAATTAATTTGTCTATTTTCTTGATCAACATAGAATTATATAACTTTAAAGCTGAGAATGTTGGATAAGTTGTGAGGATTCTCAGTTGTTGAATTGTGGACGAAAATACACTTAATGAGTAGTAAGTCAACGTATGAAACGACAGAATAGTAGTAAGTAGTTGTTAACAAATACTGCATGCTTATGATGAGAAAATAAGTATTTTTTCTTTAAGAAAGTAGGTTTTCTTAAAACCTATTTTCCAAGGGAAAACTTATACAGGGCTGAATATACAAAATATATCAAAGAAGCAAGTCTGGATGAAGTGGAGACATGGGCACCTGTAGCACCACTTTATTAGAAGTTTTACTATTTCCCCCACCCAACCCTATTGATTTTGCTTTCCTTGGAATAAAATATTTTATCTTCCATGCCTTAAGGAACTCACGCATTATGAGCCAGAATAAATGTCATGATGAGCTGAGTGCTATGCTAAGTGATTTACATATGTCAACTAATTCAGCCCTTTGATGGAGCTATGTCTATCTGCTACTCACGAAGAAACTGTAATGTCAATAAGTTAGGTGATATGCCTAAAGCCACAAAGCCAGTAAAGTGTACAACCAGGATTTAAATCCAGTTAGTCTGGTACTACCTCTGTAGCGTACCACTGCATGGCACAGAAATTTAATACGTCAAACATCAAATTATATAAATGTATATTAGTGTTATTTATTACATGTTTTGGAAAATTTTACCTTTATGTCATTCATTTTAACACAAGTACTTAGCAATAGCTACTTTGGGGCTGCCAAGGTAGTAGGACTTGGAGCAATCAAAGATGATACCTCACCCAGGAAATTAAAGTGACTGAATTAAGGATGTGCTTGCAAAATACTCTCAGAATACTGTGGGGACACACATAATTTTTTTTTTT
>NW_012118321.1:567240-568414 GCF_000951035.1 Colobus angolensis palliatus
TTCATTTCGTTATGTACCCAGTAGTCATTCAGGAGCAGGTTGTTCAGTTTCCATGTAGTTGAGCGGTTTTGATTGAGTTTCTTAGTCCTGAGTTCTGGACCACAGATAATTTAAGTTGTAAGTTTGACTCGGGAAAGAAGTTGAGATTTGCTTTGAGTCATAATGGGCCATAACGAGTGAGTTCACTGGTATGGAGAGATGCAAAATGGCTTCCCAAGTACAGAAGAAACCATGTGCAGAGGCAAAGACACGGGAAAGAGTGTTTGGGGGATAATCTGTATTTATTTTCAAGGGGACATGAGATAATGTATTAAGATAAGAGGCTGGAAAGACAGGTGCAGACTAGATCATCGAGAGTCTTGATTATCCAACATATTTAGAGATTTTATCTTCCATCCAACAGGTGTTCAGGTTTTTTTCTTAAAAACCTATTTTCCAAGGGAAAACTTATACAGGGCTGAATATATAAAATATATCAAAGAAGCAAGTCTGGCTGAAGTGAAGACATGGCCACCTGTAGCAGCACTTTATTAGAAGTTTGACTATTCCCCACCCCCAACCCCATCAATTTTGCTTGCCTTGGAATAAAATATTTTATCTTCCATGCCTTAAGGAACTCACTCACGCATTATGAGCCAGAATAAATGTCATCTCCCCCGTGTAACTAAACAGGCCTTTCAAGAAGACAATTTGAAGAACAGTGCTGTAGGTAATGAAGAGTTACTGAAGAGTTTTAAACAAGCTGGAGGGTTTGATCAGCACAATTTTTGATTTGGAAAAAGAGACTGCAGCCAAGAAAGACTAAGAAAGTCAGAGTTATAATAATTATAGAACTAGAGAAAAGAAGAGAGGTCATAAATAATACTCAATCTTGTGATCTGATTATATGAAAGGGCTAAAGAAAGGGAGGAGTAAAGTTTCCTGGTTAGGTGACCACATAGACGTGGTGCCATTACCAGAGAATACTATGCTCAGTACAATTCAGGACTTAATAGAAAGGAAAATCATGGGTTTGCAGAAATAACTCAAACAGGTAGATATCAATTAGAAGGCAGAAATGTGAAGAGGTATCCAAAGATGATACTCAGAATTCACCACAAAAAGCTCACAAATATCCAATTGACATAATCCAGAGAAAGAGAGAGAGAGAGAGAGAGAGAGAGAGAGAGGGAGA
>NW_012118321.1:568464-580878 GCF_000951035.1 Colobus angolensis palliatus
AGAGAGAGAGAGAGAGAGAGAGAGAGAGAGAGAGGGAGAAAGTGCAGATACTTGTCACACACAACAAAGAAGCAGTGCTGGGAGAGTGCAGCAAGAAATTCTAAAGCAAGGTGGTTTGCATTAGGTAATTACATTTAAGAGTGAATTCATTTGTCCAGGGGCATACTTGCTGTGGTTCTAGCTCTAAAGGAAACAAAATGTACCTTACCATATCTTGACAGAATTTTCAGGAATGGAAGGGAAAGAGGAGGAGGAGATGGTTTGAACTAGTAGAAGTTTATAGTTTCCTATCCAGATGGCAATACCAGTTGTTCCTATGCTCTTGACAAACAAATTAATCAGTATTTTTGTCTTTTTTCTTTCTTTTCTACTTTTAGTCCTAGCTTCAGAATTCCAGTCTCTTAGATGCCCAAGGACACTCTTCATCCTTTAAGGGAAAAGGGAATGTCTTTTTATATAGATATGTTTTTCTAATTATGGAATGTAATTACCTTAACTAACTATGGTAGTGATTCTAAAAGCCTGCTGCTTATAGGAGCAGAATCAACACCCCCTGGGAACTTATCAGAAATGCTGAATTTTGGCTCCACCCCAGACCTGCAAAGTTAAAAACTCTGGGAATTTCACAGCAATCTGTGGTTTAACAAGCTCTCCCAATGATTCTGATACACATTCAACTCTGAAAATGGATGTCTTCAGCTGACATAGATAAGCCTGTCTACCATATATCTATCCTCTGGTTAATTGTTAATGCCTCGTTGAAGATGGATGTGAGTGAGAAAAGATTCTGGAGAAACATTGAGGGGCTGTGTGAAATGATACTGTGATTCATCAGGTCCACCATGTCAGACACTCCTTCCTCATCCCTCCAGGGTGTTACACCAGCTTGACCAATTTCCTGCAGGGAGACAAGCCCAGCCTTCTCAATGTACTTCACATAAGTAAAAATATATATGATCATCCCTTCACGTTAACTTTGGCATCTTCTTCAAACTCCAGTCATAAATTCCTTCATGCATAATGCCCACTTGGCCTGTAATATTTACAGCCAACACACATACAAAATAAAGAGGAAGATTTTATAAACCACTAGACTAATTTGCCGTGGATATTAAAATGTAGAAGAAAGTTCTACATTAAGTTATTTTTCTCTATGTGTTCTACCTAAACTCATCTTAGAGTTTATTCAGCATTATGGTGAAGCTTGGTTCGTTTTGGGTTTTATGTCAGCAAATCGCTCTAAGGACATATTTTACTTAACACCAGTTTTACAGAAGCATTGCAAATGTGGAAAAAATACCAAAAGCATTTTTAAATAATTTATGACATCCATTCATTCAACAAATACTTAATGAATACTAAGTACTAGGTATTGTGCTACGGCTTGGAAATCACAAATGGGTCATACTTAGTTCCTGCTCCCAACCCAGAACTCTAGAAGAAATAAAAAATCAGTGTGGTGACAGCATACTCTGCTAAGCTCTGTGGTGGTGGTAAGCCCAGGTAGCAAATGGTGGGAGGTACTTAGTCCACTGTATATGTGATGCTAAGATGGAAAGAATAGGAACAGAAGCCTTTCTGGAAGGGCAGAATTAAAAGCTGAGTTCTGCAGAACAAATGTGAGTTATTTAGAATAAGGGGCAAGGACAAAAAGTGCATGCAAGCAGAGAAAGTAGCATGAGTAAAAAGCTAGAGGTGAGAAATAGCATGATGTGTTTATCAATTACATGGAGTTACATGTGGCTAGAGACAAAGGTGTGGTGTTAGGGAAGGAGAAAGAGGGTAAGATGAAATTTATGCTGCAGAGATGTGCAGGACCAAGAACCAACTGAGGCTGGGGGGAAAGTTCATTTGAGGACTAACCAACTCTGAGTTAATTTTGTTTTTTGCTTTGCCATCATTTTCTCTGTGCTACTGTTCAGAGCAATCCTGGAACACTTCACTCCACATCACTTCATTTGGAAACTAGTCTTGTAAATATAGATTGAAATAAATTATGTTGTCCTGGGCAATTTTGAGAGATGACGGCTGCTGGCATGTCCACATTGCCATTTCTTTCTGGGAAGTTTTGCTGTTAGATATGGCTGCTGTCGACTTTCTCCTGGTATATGTAGAAAATTTGTCTGCCTCCCTGAATTCTGATAGGTATCACTTAACGGTTTTTGTAAAAGTAGAAGGACCATTTTAGAGCCCTTCATTATCTGGTTTAGAAGAGCCTTCAATATACAAACTTTATTTGGTTAAAATATTCCCTCTCATAGTCAGTTGCTGCTAATAGAAAACTGGAAAACAATGGATTAAACCAGTGGGATGTTATATTTCTTTTACCACAATCTGCCAAGTAGGAAGTCTGAAGCATGTACAGAAGCTTTGTGAAGCCATCAGTTCTCCAGGCTTCTTTCTTTCTGTTCTGCTTCCCATAGTCTGTGCCTTCTATCCTCAAGGTCATCATCAATTAACTCATGATGTTTACTATGGTGCTGGCCATCCTGGGTTTTTTTCCCCACTAAAAAGAAGAAAGAAAGACAACAGAGAAGGGCCAAAACCTGTGTATCAGTGGACTCAGACCCCTCTGATAATTTTGTTCAGAAATCTCACCCAGTGACTTTTGCTTGTGACTCATTGGCCAGAACTGCCTGCCACATGACAGCCTACTTGCAAAACAGAATGGGAAATATATATTTTCCTTTGGTCATGTTGCTATCTAAAATAAAATATTGCTATAGTAAGGAAAAAGGAAAGAATATATAATGTGACATAGGAGAAATATAAGGAGATAATGTATATTGTAAATACTATTAAGAATCACTTCTGTATCTGAGATCTTTCCTGAAGCAGGTACCCAGATCTCTAGAGTCTTTCTCTTTCTGCCTCTAAAAATGCAAGTGCTCTGTCATAATCCAATTCTACAGTTCATCCTATGTGTTTGATATAACAGCATTATATTAATGAGCCATTTTACTCTCTTTATCATGGTTGGTTTTCATTAATCCTGTCTTCTATTTACCACTAATGTTAACATGTGCTTATGTGTCCATACACATATGTACATGCATGCATGTGTTTGTAACTGCTCTGAGCACATGCATAATTTGAGGTATAAGTATGACCTTATTTCCTGAGGCAACACTAAATGCTCTGTATTTGTGTTTTTAACAATTTCCATTCATGAAAGAGCTCAATTGCTTTCCAACCCCTCCTTCGCCTTTGGAAAATTATCCTTGAAGAAAACACAGTGGGTTGTCTCACTTGTCAGCAAATGAAATAAAAAGAGAAAAAATGGAAAAAGCAGCCTATGTCTTTCATAATTAGAAGTTAGGTTTACATCTGTTTCCTGAAAATTAAGACTTAAAAACAATTCCTTAAGGACTAATTAGAGAAAAGTTGGTGATTGTGTGTTTTGGCAAGAGTTCCTTTGCAATAAGATATTTAGAAAAGATGGAAGGATGACTTCACAGTGCTGTTTCAAGCTCAGGCAAGAAAACTCACCTACTGAGATACCAAATATTTTTTTCAAGCATAAACTTCTAAATTTAACCCATTCCCTGGATATTGATTTATTTTGATCAGTTGGAGACAGATTAAAAAATGAAATAAAAAGAAGTGAATTGAAATGAAACAAAATGATACAATTCCACATTTAACGTGCAGAATTATTCAGAATATATACAGGTCACCCTGTCTTTGGAACGGGTACTGATTTTAAGGTTCACTGTAGATATTTAGCTCCTTGGGTTCTAGGAGGGGTATATGGGAGGCAATCATTTTTAAAAACTAATCAGGCAGATGAAAGGTTTCTTCTGGTATAAAAGAAAATGCCTGGCAAAGAAGGTGGTGATTCCAAGGTGCTTACTATTTTTCGCCATTTTCTGTCTTGTTTATTCATAGCTTTTTTCTCCAGCTCATCTCTGTCTTGCATCCTCCACCATCCTCCCTCATCTCAGTTGTGTGAAGAGTTACAAAGAGGTTAGTAAATGTAAAATTTCTTTGGGTTCTTCTAATAAGTTCTATTTCCTTAAACAAATAACTTAATATGAATGTTGTAGACTATAAACTCACTTTGTTTAAAAAATTCTTAGTACCAATTCCTAAGTTTCCAATGAAAAAACAAATATGAATGTGCTTGGGATACTATAAAGCGCCACATAAATGTAAGTGATTGTTATTACCATACAGAAGTAGAACTTGTCCAGTGTGTAGTTAACACATATAGACCTAAGCCACATCCATACACATATATACATATTTGCATAAATGTATATATGTATAATATATATGTTCTTGCCCATCCTTTTAATGTACACGTGAATACATAGTTACACATACTTAGCAATGGTTTATGAGATTTCTTTTGTTTATTCCAACTTCTATTTTAGGTTCAAGAAGTACACATTCAGATTTATTACCTGGGTTTGCTTTCCACAGTGGCTGAACAAATTTACATTCCAACCAGCAGTAGAAAAGTAATTCCCTTTCTCCACAACCTCATCAGTGTATACTATTTATTGGATTTTTAATAATAGCCATTCTGACTGGTGTGAGATGGTATCTCATTTTAGTTTTGATTTGGAATTCCCTAACGATTAGTAACACTGAACAGTTTTTCATATGCTTGTTGGCTGAGTTAATGTCTTCTTTTGAAAAGTGTCTGTTTATGTCCTTTGCCAATTTTTAAATTGCATTTTTTAAAATTATTTGTTTGAGTTCCTTATAGATTCTGGATATTAAGCCTTTGTCAGATGCATAGTTTGCAAACATTTTCTCCCATACTGTAGGTTGCCTGTTTACTCTGTTGATAGTTCCTTATACTGTATGGAAGTTCTTTAGTTTAATTAGGTCTCACTTGTCAGTGTTTTGGTTTTGTTGCAAACGCTTCTGGAGTCTTCATCATGAAGTCTTTACCTGGGAAGATGTTCAGAATAATATTTTCTGAATTTTCTTCTAGGATTTGTAT
The DNA here is from genome assembly GCF_000951035.1 of Colobus angolensis palliatus. NCBI lineage: Eukaryota > Metazoa > Chordata > Mammalia > Primates > Cercopithecidae > Colobus > Colobus angolensis. The sequence continues at coordinate 573,419 of NW_012118321.1, forward strand.
AGTTTTATGTTTTACATTAAAATCTTTATTCCATCTTGAGTTGATTTTTGTATATAGTGAAAGGTAGGGGTCCAGTTTTAATATTTGGCATATGGATAGTCAGTTAGCCCAGCAGTATTTACTGAGTCATATTTTCCCCATTGCTTGCTTTTATGAGCTTTTTCAAATATCAGATGGTTGTAGGTATATGGCTTTATTCCTGAGTTCTCTGATCTTTTCCATGAATCTATGTGTCTGTTTTTGTACCACTGCCATGCTGTTTTAGATGCTGTAGCCTTGTACTATAGTTTGAAGTCAGGTGGTGAGAGGATTCCAGCTTTGTTCTTTTTGCTTAGAATTGCTTTGGCTATGTGGGCTTTTGGGGGGGGGGCTCCAAATAAATTTTAGAATTGTTTTTCTCTAATTCTGTGGAAAATGTCATTGGTATTTTGATAGGAATAAAATTTAATTTGTAAATAACTTTGGGCATTATGGCCATTTTAACAATATTGATTCTTTGTATCCACACACTAGGCAATAAAGGAATTCTCAGCAAATGTTTTTAAAAAACTGAATTACCAACCATACTCTTGGATCATAGTGCAATTAAAAAAAAAATCAATACCAAGAATATCTCTCAAAACATACAATTACATGAAAATTAAAATGCTCCTAAATTATTTGTGGGTAAACAATAAAATAATACTGAAATCATACCAACCACGCTCTTGGAACACAGCAAAATAAAAGTGGAAATCAATACCAAGAACATCTCTCAAAACCATACGATTACATGGAAATTAAACAACATGCTCCTGAATGACTTTTCGGCAAACAATAAAATTAAGACAGAAATCAAGAAATTTTCTGAAACTAATGAAAACAAAGATACTATGTACCAGATCTCTGGGACACAACTAAGAGTGTTAAGAGAGATGCTTATAGTACTAAACACTCACATCAAAAAGTTAAAAAGACCTCACATTAACAATCTAACATCAAACCTAGAGGAACTTGAAAAGCAAAAGTAAACAAACCCCAAATGTAGCAAAAGATAAGAAATAATCAAAATCAGAGCTGAACTGAACAAACTGGAGATGAGAAAAACCACACCAAAAATCAATGAAATCAAAAGTTGGTTCTTTGACAGAATACATAAGATAGACCACTAGCTAGACTAATAAAGAAAAAAAGGAAGAGGATCCAAATAAACCCAATCAGCAATGATAACATAGACTTACCACCGACCCCACAGAAATACAAAAACTCTCAGAGACTATTATGCACCCCTCTATGCACATAAACTAGACAACCTAGAAAAAATGGATAAACTGCTGGAAACATACAACTTCCTAAGATTGAACGAAGAAGAAATAGAAAGCCTGAACAGACCAGTAATGAGTTCTGAAATTGAATCTGTAGTAAAAATCTTACCAATCAGAAAATGCCCTGGATCAGATGGATTCACAGCCAAATTCTATGAGATGTATAAAGAAGAGCTGGTACCAATCCCACTGATACTATTTCAAAACATAACAGAGGAGGGAGTCCACCCTAACTCATTCTATGAGTCTGGCATCATTCTGATACACCAAAACCTGGCAGAGACACAACGAAAGAAGAAAACTTCAGACCAATTTTCAGAGTAACATACATGCGAAAATCCTCAACAAAATACAGCAAATTGAATCCATTAGTACATAGGAGAGACAGGACTAGCTGGATTTCCTAGGCCGACTAAGAATCCCTAAGCCTAGCTGGGAAGGTGACTACATCCACCTTTAAACATGGGGCTTGCAACCTAGCTCACACCCGACCAATCAGGTAGTAAAGAGAGCTCACCAAAATGCTAATTTGACAAAAACAGGAGGTAAAGAAATAGCCAATCATCTATCACCTGAGAGCATAGGGGGAGGGACATGATCGGTATATAAACCCAGGCATTCAAGCTGGCAAGGGCTAACCCCTTTGGGTCCCCTCCCTTTGTATGGGAGCTCTGTTTTCACTCTATTAAATCTTGCAGCTGCACACTCTTCTGGTCTGTGTTTGTTACGGCTTGATCTGAGCTATGGCTCACCATCCACCACTGCTGTTTGCCACTGTGGCAGACCTGCCATTGACTTCCAACTCTCCAGATCTGGCAGGGTGTCCCCTGTGCTCCTGATCCAGTGAGGCACCCATTGCTGCTTCTGATCAGGCTAAGGGATTGCCATAGTTCCTGCACAGCTAACTGCCCGGATTCATCCTAATCGAGCTGAACACTGGTCACTGGGTTCCATAGTTCTCTTCCGTGACCAACGGCTTCTAATAGAGCTATAACACTCACCGCATGCCCCAAGATTCCATTCCTTGGAATCTGTGAGGCCAAGAACCCCAGGTCAGAGAACAAGGGGCTTGCCACCATCTTGGAAGTGGCCTGCCACTATCTTGGGAGCTCTGGGAGCAAGAACCCCCCTGGTAACACATAAAAAACCTAATCCATCATGAGCAAGTATGCTTTATTCCTGGGCTATAAAGTTGGCTGAACATATACAAAATAATATATGTGATGCATCACATACACAGGACTAAAACCAAAACCCAAATAATCATCTCCATAGATGCAGTAAAGGTTTTTGATAAAATTCAATATCCCTTTATGTTAAAAACCCTCAACAAACCAAGAATCAAAGGTACACACCTCAAAATAATATCAACCATCTATGAGAGACCCACACCCAACATTATACTGAATGGACAAAAGCTGGAAGCATTCCCTTTGAGAACCAGAACAAGACAAGAATGCCCACTCTCATTTCTCCTATTCAAAATTGTACTGGAAGCCTTAGCCAGAGCAATCAGGCAAGAAAAAGAAATAAAAGGCACCCCAATAGAAAGAGAGAAAGTCAAACTGAGCTAATCATGGAGATGAAAGAGCTCTACAATGAGAATTACAAAGCACTGCTAAAGCAATCAGAGATGACACAAGCAAGCGGAAAAACCTACCACACACTTGGCCATAAAGTTTATGAGGTTTTCTTCTTTCCATATATTTCCACTAATAGTGCTTATTAGCAAACTTTATTGGTAACCTCCAAGATAAAAAATGTCATTTCATTTGAATTTCCACTTTTGTATTAGTGAGACTGAGCACTTTTTATATAATTATTGACTATACATATCTCTGTTTCGATACATGGACTGTCTATATTCTCTGTGCATTTTGTTGCTGAGTCATTTGTATAGTTTTTATTTTCAGTTAAAATGACTTTAGAAGACAGAAAAATAATTAAGTAGAAGGAATTCCAGGCTAAGAGCTGCTGAAACAAAGACAAAGTGGTATGAAAGTGCATGGCAAACCCAAGAACTGTCAAGTTTGACTGGCATGTCTGGAACGCAGATAAGTGAAAGCCGTGGGAAATAGGACTAGGAAAAGAGCTGTGCGCATGATTATAGAAATATTGTATCTTGATGTCAATATTTAAAGCCTCTATGGACCACTGTTTACTGATTGTATGGTGAAAAATTTTAGGCACCTTATCGAGATGAATGACTAAAAGCTGAATAGAAAAGAGACAGTATTGTCGCAAGCAGATGGGGAATACTGACTACAAAAAGTCACCTGAAGAAGCACAAATACTCTTTGAAAGACCTCACTGTTGGGAGCCACTAAGTTTAAATTAGCCCCAGATTTGACACTAACTTACTGGGTAACCTTGGGCAAATCATCTTCATTTCCTTGAGCAGTTTCCTCATGTTCAAAGTGAGGTAGACAGGATGACTTTTACATTATTTAGACATTTCTAAATTCTGTCACATGGACATACACATCATTAGTCGGTTCCTCTGTTTGATAAGGCTTGGCATTTGCTCAGCCTAGAATGTGGAAGAATTTTTAGGATGTCATGACTATGGTTTGAGTGCTCCTTGTAACCCTATTCCATGTCTGCTAATTAACTGTGGGAACACACTAGTCATTTCTCAAGTACAATTCCAGGAATAAAAATAAAGTGGCAAAATATCCTATTTTCAGGGTTATTCATCTTTCTGTTTCGAAAGACACATGCTGCATTTTTAACGTTTTAGAAAACTCTCTAGTTCTCATACTCTCTTTGCTTTTTCTTGGTCATATTTGAAACCAAATTGCTCATTTTTTTTTTTTACCTTTCAAGTTGTGTGCAATCTTTGTACAAGTATAATATTAGTGATGATATTAGCATGCCTCAGTTGATTCCTGTTCACCTTACAGGATCTAGACTTGATTTCATTTATCTCTAATATAAGAAGTGTTTCTTATATTACTAAATGTTATAAGATGAGAAACAGTTTGTATTGTTCTTTTATACATAATCGGTAATAATTATTTTTGGATAGCTATACATTTATGAATAAATTCATTGTTTAATTAATAAAACTAAGTGAAAAGAAACAACTGGTGAAATGAGGGACTCAATATTTGTAAAATTGTACTTATGGTCATTTATTGGAAAAATGTTATCGTCTCCAGTATGGTAATAGCTATATATTATTTAACTTAGCATATTAAAGACTTAATCTATTAAAGACCTTAACCTATTAAAGATGAAAATGTTTTGCAACAAAGCTGAAGAATGAAAATGTGCTAACATTTTCAATTGAACATCAGTATTTTTCTGTTATCAAAATCAATATATATCCCTCAAAATTTGAGTGCTCTATTTTACTTAAGAAAATCTTTCTTCTCTTTGCAAATGTTTCATAGGCTATGTGTCTACGAATTTTGACTAATGCCATTTTTGATGTGTGCTCAGGAAGTTAAAAAAATCTGTGACAAAATCTTGTTTTTCAATCTCTAACCCCAAATTAATTATTAAAATAGAAGTGAACATACATATAAAACCTTTTTGATAAATGAATTAACAAAAAGATGTTCCTTCATCAAGCACTTCAATTTAACAATGTCATATTTATACACTAAAGAAGGCATTGCCATTCTATTTAGACTCTAAATGTTACAAAAACAAATTACTTTCTGTCTTTGTATAAGACACTTGAAAGGCAAAAGAAAGCAATTTGTTATTCACTGACATTATCCAGACTGAAGCAAAATTTAGTTTTCTTTGTCAGACTGACAACATCACAATTTTCTATTTAGTAGAGACTGATATATCATAAAGTCAACCATAAAGTGATTTGGAAGCTATCAAGATCCTCTTCTTTACTCCAATGAATGTGTCATGTTCAAAGTTACATAGACAAATAGTGAAGGGCCAGAGGACTGTAGGAGAGACAGGCACATAGTAGGGTCCAGGCCACCACAGACCAAAAAGAGAAACCTGGCTTTCTAGAACATCTCTGGGTCAAAAGCTAATTAGAACCAAAGGTTGTGGAGAGTGGAAAGAGGTAAATGTTGTTTCCTAGCATAGGAGAACTGCAGCAAATAGGTAAACACAGCAGTTCTAGTTAAACACATGGACCCCAGTGATTTCCCTTTGTAGATTCTTGGCACTATCACCTGGACAAATTTATTGACAGAGGTGAACACTTCACATAAAGAGGATCTAGCTATTATCTCTAGAGTGACAATATGGTACAAGCTATGCAAATGGGCCTGTGCTATAAATCAACTGCTGCAAATTTCAAATATGCCATTCTCATTAATACCTTTCAAAAGAAACTTGAGTAAGTTGACAGGCGTGTACCCTAATTGGATTGCTTATTGTCGGAACCTCACTAATTTACAGGTGATTTATTTTACCTTTTTCAAGTCCATTTACAGTTCAACTTTAAGTACTTTTTAACTTTAATATCTCCTAATGGTCTTGGGATAAAAAGACTGAAATATGAAGCCTCAAATGGGTCCAGAAGAAATTCCTGAACTCTTTGTTATTTCTTACGCTGCTCAAAGGTGAAGTTTGGAATAATGTAGTTAGCTATTTGTGTGCCTTCCACACCAAAACTCATCTTAATAGAGAAACATTTCTTCCATTACTCCATTGGCAAATGTCAATTGGCACCTCTCTGTGAAAAACAATGTTGAATGTAGGGATGCCCTCCAAAGCTATAACCTAAGTACCAACTCCCATCCTACTAGTCGAGTTAATTCATTTGTGTTATACCCTACAATACCAAGGGGAATGAGAACGGAGAACCATCTCTCTGTGGAAGTACCTACCATTTATTAACATATCCATGTACATTGACCTTTAAAACCATACCCTGACAGCAACTAATGCATTCAACAACTTATTTTGCAAACATAAAAGCTTCTATTATGTTCCAGCCATGGTAGTAAACATGAGAAACACTCAAAGTTGAATAATACTTGTCCCCTGACTTCAAGGATATCGCAACAAAAGAAAAAGTTTGTGGAACAACTTTGTGCATAATGCTGTAAGAGCACAAAGCAGTCAGGGCTTCATTGTCCTGGAGGGTAGAGAAGATTTTATACAAGAAATGACATTTGACTAGTATCTCAAAAGATGGAAAAGATATTCAGTAGGCAACCAAGATTTGCTGTGTCATAATTAAGATATGAATGCTATGTCCTGAAAGTGTGTATGATTAACATTTTTGGGAAAAAGAAAGAATCCCATGTTGCTAAAGAGTTGGACCTTTACTTGGAATGGGTGGTTGGTAAGTGAATGGCTAAAAAGAAGCTTGGATAGTTCAAGCTGGGTTAAGAAGGTTTTATATTTTCTTTTTAAAAATTTGACTCTTCCTCGTGGCTGAAAGGGATCCATCAAAACTGTATAATAGATGATAGCAGCTTGAACTATAGTAGGAACAGAGGGAAAGGCAATAAGGTGCCAAATTTAAAGTATATTTCTGATGTGGAGTCAACATATTTTGATATGGAGGTGACAGGGTAGATATTATAGAGAAGGAGAACTAGAAGCTGGCTGCATAATTACAAACAGGGATGGCCAGATAGAACTCTACATTAAAGTTAGGAAGTAAAAGCAACAAAATAAGAAAGATGATCTTACTAAAGTCATTTCTCTTCATAGAAATTCAATTTACTCAGCAATAACTGGTTACGTATTGAGCCAGTCACACAAAAGAACCTGCTCAACTCTAAAGATGTATGGAAAATAATTTGACTTTATTTAAAAAATATTTTCATCAAACAGGAATTTTCATATTTCTTTAAATGCTTTTACCAAGGCTGTGGATTGGTTTCTGCTAATGTAAACTATAGTAGTCATTGGAAAGGAATGAGAGAAATATATTCTCATTGTTGAAAAACCTATTCTCAAAGAACAATTTAATGAAATACTCACTAAGTGATAGATATTTGAGTTTTTACCATGAGTGATGCTTATACACTTTTAGACTTACTCTGTCATAATTAAGATATGCTAACTAGTATGCCAAAGTCTTAGAAGGGAGTCAAAACTAGAATTCCTGGCTGGTTGTGGTGACTCACTCCTGTAATCCCAGCACTTTGGGAGGCTGAGGTGGGTGGATCACCTGAGGTCAGGAGTTTGAGACCAGACTGGCCAACGTGGTGAAACCCCGTC
>NW_012118321.1:580928-587520 GCF_000951035.1 Colobus angolensis palliatus
AAAAAAAAAAAAAAAATCTCTTTTTCCACCCATGGATGCATTTCCCTTTCACCATCAAACACTGGAGGACTGGAGATACCCAAGTATCCCAGGCCACTGCACTCCAGCCCGGGCGACAGAGCGAGACCAAGACTCCATCTCAAAAAAAAAAAAAAAAAAAAAAAATGCCTTTTCCACTTGATTCATAAGTAGTGTTTCTGCTAATATCTGTATTAAAGTCTTCCTTTTAGGACAAATTCCAAGAACATATTGAGGAACAATTAATGTGTTGTTCCATGTAAATAATGAAATTTGATGATACAGATTGTACTCTTTCTTGAATGAGGATTACGTTTCCACTCCTGCTTTCATTTTAGTTCCACAAAGTTCCAAAACACTAAAATGCATTTTGTGAAAAAAAATTTTATCTTGGTGACACGTGGTCTTTGTCAGGAGAAAAACATATTAATGTTTTTAATAAAAGATGAAAATGTGTTGCCAAAAGCAATAAAAGCTGTTACTATAATATTGTTTTAATTTAGATGAAGCCTAATGCACTGGCAATTCTCAGAATTCTTTCCTCTATGTCCCGCATAGACCAACTGCTTGCAGATCAGATTTTAGCCTGAGATTTGAAATGTACAAGGTAGATTTGATTGGTATTAGGCATGAACTGAGATTTGACATCTTCCTAACAAAGTTTCTAGAATTTCAGGTCCATTAAGCCTTGAGCACTTGTTGATTATCCTAGGCTTATTTTAATGTCACTTCTATGAAACCTTTCCTTATTCCACCAACCTTCAGTCACTTGAATTGCTTGCTCTTCTATGATATCACAAGGCAGTGGACTTGCCACATCTAGAGACCTGAAGACTTGTATTGTAGTTAGTTGTCTTCATATATATCTCTTACACTCAGTTGTGAGCTCATTGAGTTGTTTGATTCATCTTTGGGCCATTGTGACATAAAAGCTTCAGACTAAAGGGGACTCCAGGATCCTGGTAACATGTAAAGCCACAGCAAGAACTAAAACTGGAAGTTTATAAGCTATTGATAGGCATGTCGCAAAAGTATCAATTAATTTTCTTAATCTTGCTCATTTTATTTGTGTAAGTATTATAGCTGTTAAAACTGTTGTCTATCCCACCAGATTATCAAGGAAGAAATGTGTAAGATTGAAATGCTCAATGAAAAACACATAGGCATTGGAACCATTTACATCTGCGCTGAAGTTCTCTTCTGCCCTTTACTACATAACCTGGTGTGCTGGATAGCTTTTCTAGGTCTCTCCATCTCTATTCTACACCTCTCCCCATCACTCTGTCTGTTCGGATTGACTGACTGGTACGAATTACATCAACAGGCACATCTGGTTTTTGGTTGAGTTTGGTTAATGCCAAATCCCAAGCATGAGATTTGGAGGAGGGAGGAAAGTGAGATCAAAGTATCTATTCCCTTGGCTATCTTTCTGTAAGGTAGGAAATGTCAGACTTGCTGTGTCACTCAACAGTCTAGTAGTGCTCCTTTCAATGAGTTTAACTTTATACAATTCCTCTCCAAGGTCTTTATATGCTTGAGATGGTGACAGTTTTGCCACTAATAACACCAGGATTCCTGCAGTGTTCCGTGTAGCTTCTTATATAATTTATAATTAGTTATATGATTCATTATATAATGTATAAATGGTTCCATTTTAAACACCCACTCTCCTTCATGACTTATCCTAGTTGTAATGGGTTCTGTTTTTTTATGGGAACTCCAGCTGATCAACATTGGAGAAGTAATTGGGGGCAATAAGGACTCCCACTCAAAAGTTCTTATGAGGAATAAACGAGATGCGGCACATTAATAACCTGTCTACCACAATTCCTATTACATAAGATACATTCAGTAGAAAATAGTATTGATTATTTTCACCTCTCTATGCCAGACACCAAGCACAGAGTGTAGCATGAACAAGCACTTACTAAATATTGATTAAAGAAATGAGTGAAACTGCAGAAACTAAGGTCAATTTTGACGTCAGTCATTCTTAAATGGATCCACTATCATTCTAGTTACTTTAATTTTCCTATACTCTTCCTCAGAGCCTCCTCCTCTTACATTCAAGATATATATATCTCCTCTGGCTATGCCCCCGGACCTAACCTATATTTTAAGCTTTTCCAGATCTGAAACTGTAATTTGAGCTCCCATTTTTATTTCTATTTCTTCTAAAGGACTTGTTTACACAATGTGCACAAAACATATTTTATGGACTTCATAAATGAGCTATCCATGCTGACAAGCACTTTTACTTATGTTTAATGTTGTGTTAAGTGCAATACATTTAGAGCATATAAGGCTGAAATACTATTTTGATACCCTACATACCTAGAAACGTTCAAAAAGCAATAAAGTACTAGAGAAAAGAAGCACATGGGTGGCAAAAAACTTTCTCATTACTCTTTTAGAATTCATAATGTACTTCTATCTTACTTCATTTCTTTGGATACTATACTTTGGGCTTCTTGGACTGTTGAGTCACACTTGAGAGGCTCCTTTAGGTTTGTTCTCTTGGTTTCAAATAAAGTCAATAATCTCAATTTATGCCACAATTTATGCCAAAATGTGCCATGGATACCTAGTAATCTTCAAAGCTGCCTCACTTGGAATTATTTGGAGTGACAAGGCTATCGCCAGAAGGGGAACTGTATTAGTCAGGATTCTCTAGGGGGACAGAACTAATAGGAGATATATATATATATATATAAAGGGGAATATAAAGGGGAGTTTATTAAGTAGTATTATCTCACATGATAACAAGGTCCCACAATAGGCCATCTGCAAGCTGAGGAACAAGGAAGCCAGTCTCATTCCCAAATCTGAAGAACTTGGAGTCCTATGTTAAATGGCAGGAAGCATCCAGCACTAAAGAAAGATGTAGGCTGGGAGGCTAAGTCAGTCTAGCCTTTTTAGGTTTTTCTGCCTGCTTTATATTCACTGGCAGTTGATTAGATGCTGCCCACCCAGGTTAAGGGTGGATCTGCCTTCCCCATCCCACAGACTCAAATGTTAATCTCCTTTGGCAACACCCTCACAGACATGCCAAGGATCAATACTTTGCATCCTTCAGTCCAATGAAGTTGACACTCAGTATTAACCATAACAGGAACTAAAGGTTTTTTAGTTATTTTATGGACATCAGAAGTATAGACTACATAAAAAATAAAAGTTTCAGGCCTTCACATTTTTATTAAGGAATAAATGAGAAACTGAGAGAAATAAAAAATGATTTATTTTCTTTCATTGTGTCTATATTTTGATTCAATTTGAAGAATTCAGATGTATATCATTTTCAGATTAACTGTGTTCTATGTATTTGAATTTGTGCCATGAAGACTATTCCAGGTTCCCTAAATATATAAATTCCTAGTACTTTACTCCCGAGGCAGAAAATAATAAGAGAGTAGATTGAATATACACATCTAACTTCACTTCATCTGAAAAGTCAACTAGGATCCACAAGGACAGAGAGAACAGGAGAGAATAAAACAGCAACAACATTTCAGCAGCTGGAAAGCAAACAAATCAGTGATAATTAACTTAGCAGGACTAAGAAAACTGACTCTCAGGCAGGCCTTGGGAAAGCTGAAAAACAACCAGATTTATATTACCGAATCCCCAAGGAGTGAGGAAATGTTAGCCCCAGGTACCTGTAGAATCAGGTATGAAAGAAAGAGGCAGAAATAAGGTGTAGGGAAAAGAAAAAAACTGTTGAAAAACCTTCAGACCTCCAGATTCTCTTATCCAGTATATATCCCTAGGAGTCTGTCTCCCCGACCAGAGAAGATAACCTAGAGGTTTTTTCTTTGGGTAAAGTAAATTAGAAAGTCTCTGAAGTGGGAAATGCCAGGCATAGTTGAGAGAATGTTAAATGACTATGGGTCATGTGCATACTGAACGCTGAATGCTAAGAATCTCTGGCTCTCTTATTTTTCAATCCTCACCCAGTCCTGCTTCCATATCTCTAGCAGCCAGCTAGATCTTTATCATTCAAACAGAAGATTAGAAAACTCTTCTTAGTACAGTGTGCTCAGATGAAAAATAATGAGGTGAAGATATCAAAATATAGCATTTTTTCAATAAAAAATCCAGATAATTTTACAGTAAAATTAAAGTTTGACCAATCAGGCTGCAAACTCAGAACTTTCAAACATTATTTTACTTCCAAATCCTTAAACTTTAATCATGAGCAAACAATCAACGATCACTAGACATCTGAGAAGAACTTCCACCAAGGAAAATGGAGATCAGAGGACACACAAAATAATATATATACATGATAATATATTTATATATATACATATGTGTATATATACATGTATATATACTTACATATATACATGTATATTTATATACATGTATACATTTATACATATAGAATATATTCTATATTTATAATACTTATATACATGTATATATACATTTACATATATACATGTATAATATTTATATGCATATATACATTTATACATATGGAATACATTATATATTTATACATATATATACACACATACTGTATGACCTCACATATATGTAGACTCTAAAAAAGTCCGCCTCATAGAAACAGTGTAGAAATGGCTTGTCAAAGGAGAAATGGAGGAAGGGGAAATGTTTGTAAAGGGTACAAAATTTCAGACTAGAGGAATAAGTTCTTTAATCTATTGCACAGCATGGTGATCACAGTTAATAATAATGTGTTGACCTGCCAAAAGAATACATTTTTAATGTTCTCATCACAAAGAAATGATAAGTTAGTGAAGTGATGGATATGTTAATTAGCTTGATTGTATTTTTCTACAATTTTTCTATGTACTATGATAGTACATAGATCAAAATATCACATTGTGCTCCCTATAAATATACAAAGGTATTATCTGTCAATTTAAAATGAAATAATTTTGTTTTACTTATTTACTTCTTTATTTTTATAATTTCAAGCATCTGATATTCAACAATTTGACAAAAATAAGCAATGGGGAAAGGACTCCCTATCCAATAATTGGTGCTGGGATAACTGGCTAGCCATATGCACAAGAATGAACTTGGACCCCTATCTCTTATCATATATAAAAATTAATTCAAGATGAATTAAAGAATTAAATGTAAGACCTCAAACCATACAAATCCCAGAAGAAAACCTAGGAATTACCCTTCTTGACTTCAGCTTTGGCAAAGAATTTATGACTAAGTCCTCAAAAGCAATCACAAGAACAAAAATTGACAAATGGGACCTAATTAAACTAAGTTAAAATTTTGAAAATGATTAGAAGAAACAGACTACAGAAGGGAAAGAACACTTTGAAATATGCTAATGATGCCAGATTGTTTTTCAGGGCCACTTTGCCAGCCAGAGATGTCTGTGGCTGGCAACACCCCTGCCTGGTCCACTCTCTGGCATGGGCTCAGCTCAGGAAGCACCCTGCCCACTTGACCCACTGGGCCGCACCTGGCGTGCACTTCTGTGTGGATTCCACAGCCACCACAACTGCGCACTCAGCCCCCACCTGGAGGGGGCATGTAAGTGAGTGAATGTGGGGTCCAGATGGCTGCCCCAAGTGTGGCACAGGAGCAGGCTCTGTGCGGGGCTTGTGGCTGAACCAGGCAGGTTGCAAGTGATTCTCGTGATGGACTCCAGTGTCCCAACAAGGGGAACATAGTGGCACCCAAACAGGAATGCCTGTGACCCTACAGCCCCAGTGGGGGTGTTACAGTGTGCTAACAGCTCTTTTAGTCTTGCTGTCTACAGCCTATTAAATGGGGGCATGTTAACAGCTCTGTCAATCCTGTAGCCCCATTCCAGCCCACAGCTTTGGGGTTGGCTCGGCCTTGCTGCTGCTTCCTGTCACATGGGGCAGCTGTTTTGCATCAACAGGGGGGGTGGTCTATGGTGTTACTGCCTTCTTTGTACCCAAGTTTGGCAGGATCCTGAGTTCTTGTCCCTTGTCCAAGAAGAATGAGATTACGGTGACAAGTGGAGAGTGAGGAGGGTGGAGAAGAGTTTTATTGAGTGATGAAACAGCTCTCAGCAGAGGGAGAACGTGATTGTGGTACCCCATCTGAAGTCGGGAAGTCTCTCTCCCAGTGTGGCTGGGTCCAGGGCTTTTATGGGTTCAGAATGGGGGAGTGTGTGCTGATTGGTTTGTGAGTATGCAAAAGCGTCTAAAACAAAGGCACCACTTAAAGATGGCCATGACTGTAAAATATCAATTAGGGAAGGATACGTATATGTAAAATAGGTAAAGTGTGGGGATCAATCAGAGGAAAGCATGCCAAATGGGAAGAGAGATTCTAAATCCAGTCCATGGATTTATCTGGGACTTGTAACTAAGCTTTAAACTATCTTCAGTTTGAAGGTCAGGTCTCACCTGGGACCTGCCCCTGTATTCCCAGGATTTGTGTGCCTCCTGCTGCTACCACTGACATTACTATAACCAAAGATAAAAGACTAGGATCTACTTATGGAATATTCATGGGTGGAGGAGAATTTTAGGATTTCTAGAACCTGAAATAGCTGTTAATATCTCACAGAAAGTGATTCAGAAAAAATATATTTTTCTATTTATATTTT
>NW_012118321.1:587570-596593 GCF_000951035.1 Colobus angolensis palliatus
TATGAAAGAAAGAGGCAGAAATAAGGTGTAGGGAAAAGAAAAAAACTGTTGAAAAACCTTCAGACCTCCAGATTCTCTTATCCAGTATATATCTTGGCTCACTGCAACTTCCACCTCCTGGGTTCAAGTGATTCTCCTGCCTCAGTCTCTCGAGTAGCTGGGACTACAGGTACACACCACCATACCCGACCAATTTCTTTTTGTATTTTTAGTAGAGACAGGATTTCACCATGTTGGCCAGGCTGTACTCGAACCCCTGACCTCGGGTGATCCACCTGCCTTGGTCTCCCAAATTGCTGGGATTACAGACATGAGCCATTGCACTCAGCCCCAAAGGTATTTTGATATGTCAACTCATTTGATTTGCATCACAAATCTGTAGCATTAATTTATAGTAGTTTTATGCCACATGTTTGTTGTGATGGTGAAATGAGCAATTTTGCATGAAGTTTCTTAGCATATTACATGCAAGCAAAGGAGCCATTTAGTGTTTATTCTTTTCATATTTTTTATATTTTTTATCCTAATCCCCATTAAGACCATTACTACTAATATTGCTCTTAATACTACCTGTATTACTCATACTATCAGTAAATTATCTGTGAAAATTATCTGTGAAAACAGTGGAAATCATCCTACCCTAAATGATTTGCCTAACATCTCATAGCAAGTTACTTAAATATAAAGTGTTCTATTTAATTTTCATATCAAATATAGTAAATGCTCAGTAAAACTATTAATTTATAAAGAAATATTTAATAATCTTCTCTACAGATCTTTCACTCCAAAAGTTAATTTTAATCACGTGATGGTGATTTTTTTACCATGTGCATGCAAACATTTAAGATCCATATTGAATTTTGGCCAGGCACAGTGGTTCACACCTGTTATCCCAGCACTTTGGGAGGCCAAGACATGCAGATCTCCTGAGGTCAGGAGTTCGAGACCAGCCTGACCAACATGGTGAAACCTTGTCTCTATTAAAAATACAAAAATTAGCTGGCTGTGGTGGTGGGTGCCTGTAATCCCAGCCCCTCGGGAGGCTGAGACAGGAGAATCACTTGAACCCAAGAGGCAGAGATTGCAGTGAGCCGAGATCGCACCATTGTGCTCCAGCCTGAGTGATGAGAATGATGCAATTGTGAGATAAACAAATTACAAATTAAATTTTTTAGACAAAAATAGCTGAGAGATTTTCTTCTAGGAGAGATGTACTACAAGAAATGATAAAGAAAGTTCTTAAGGCAGAAGGAGCATGATATCAAGCAGGAATTTGAGTCCACACAAAGAAATAAAAAGCTCCAGGCCAGGTGCTGTGGCTCACACTTGTAATCCCAGGACTTTAGGAGGCCAAGGCATATGGATCACTTGAAGTCAGGAGTTCGAGACCAGCCTGGCCAACATAGTGAAATCCCATCTCTACTGAAAATACAAAAATTAGCTGGACATGGTGGAACACAGCTGTAGTCCCAGCTATTCAGGAGTCTGAGGCAGGAGAACTGCATGAACCCGGGAGGCAGAGGTTGCAGTGAGCAGAGATCATGCCACTGTATTCCAGCCTAAGTGGCAGACCGAGACTCCATCTCAAAAAAAAAAAAAAAGAAAAAAAAGTAAAGAAAGAAATGAAAACCTCCAGAGAAGATAAAAATAAATATCATTATACAAAACATTATTTCTTATGTTTAATTTTACTAAAATTAACTGACTTTCTAAAGTAAAAGTAGTAACAATATATTGAGCTATACAAATAAAACAAATAAGTAATAACACAAATAATAACAGGTAAAAACTGGATCTACATGGTGTCTTTCTTGCTACTGATACATATGAAGTAGAATAACATTTGAATATACACTGTGATATGTTAATTGTGTGTATTGTAAAACTTAGGAAAATAACTAAAAACATAGGTAAAAACAATAAGCTAAGAGTGTACTTTAAGCAGAATCATAAAGAACATTCATTTAGTATCTGCAGAAATGGTAATAAAGAGTAAGTAACAAATGGAACAAGTAGAAAACAACAAGTAAGCTGGTAGAAGTATATCCAACTATATCAATAACTGGATTACATATAAATTGTTAAAATATCCCAATTTAAATGAAAAAAGTTTCCAGATGGGACACAGAAGAAGACATAACTAATAAAGATGTAGATAGTTTAAAATTAAAAGGATGGAAACATATTTACCATACAACCTCAAGTTAAAAAATAACTGGATTGGACACATTAATATAAGAAGAAGTAGGTTTTTTTTTAAAAAAAAAGAATATTACTAGGGAGAAAGATGGGTATTACATAGGAATAAAAACCATTGGTTTACCCATGATTGGTTTACCATAATGATCTTAAACATTTAAGCACCTACCAATGATGCTTAAAAATACATGAATGAAAAACTAATACAATTGAAGAAGAATAGACAAAGCCACAATTAGAGCTGAAGAGCTAAAGACTCTTCCTTCCATTACTGATAAAAACAAGTAGGAAGCACATAAGTAAGGATATATAAGACCTAACAACCTTGTCAATGGTTCTAATCTATTTGACATTTGTAGATCAAGCTACACAATAGCACCAGAATATGCATTCTCTTTAAGTACACATGTAACATTCACAAAGACAAACCATAATATGGGCCATAAAGCAAAAAGTTACAAAAATTGAAAATATAAAAATCATGTTCAATAATATTTTAGAATGCTTAAAAACAAACCAATGAACAACAACAATAAAAAACTAACAATCAAAAAAACCAAATACTGGTTACTCTACCAAATACTGATGAAGATGTGGAGCAACATCGTTGGTGGAATTATGAAATGCTACATCTACTCAGGAAAAAAGTTTAACATTTCTTATAAAGTTAAATATATACTTGCTATGAATTATATAACTCAATCCTGGATGATGAAGAGAAATAATAATGCAAATATACGAAAATATCTGTACAAGAATGTTTCTTTTATCTTTATTATAATTTCCAAAGCTTAGAAAAAAACATAAGTTCGTCAATTAGTGATTGAATTTTTAAAAATTCTGATAAATCCTTACAGTGGGATACTACTTAGCAGTGAATAGGAAGGAAGAAGTCTGGTTCTGGCCAGAAGATAATAAGGTAAAAATATCTGTACATAACATGCAAGCATAGGAAGATTTTGAAATGTGGAAAGAAGAATGGCAGAATACAAAGAGGACTTTGGGACGTCAGGAACAACATGGCACTTATTTCCATAAGTTTTCTAATTAGCTTTCATATATCTTAAAAGAGTACTACAGCAGTCTCCAATCTGGTACCAGCAACAGGCACAGACAGAGAAAAATCATGATGAAAAACCTATTTTCCTTAACCAGAAGACCAGAAAAAGCATGGCCCAACACAGCAGAAAACATTTTGCAACACCCATCATATTCCCACCAAACACCAGAGAAAAAGCTTCTCTTCCAGACACACAATTTCAGTGAGGTCAAGAAGGCAGCTAATCTTGCACTCAGCCCTGGACCCCACCAATATAGTCTGGATATTTGTTCCACCCAAATATCATGTTGGGATGCAATCCCAAGTGTTGAAAGTGGGGGCCAGTGGAAGCGTGTGAGTCATGGGGCCAGATTCCTCATGGTTTGATGCTATCCTCTTGATAATGAGGTTTGTATGAGATCCCATAGTTTAAAAGTATGGAGCACCTCCCACCGCCTCTCTTGCTCCTGCTTTCACAATGTGATGTGCCTGCTCCTGCTTCACCTTTTATCATTAGTAAAACCTTCCTGAGGCTTCCCCAGAAGTCAAACAAATGTCAGCACCATGCTTCCTGTACTGTCTGCAGAATCATGAACCAATCAAACCTCTTTTTAAAATAAATTACCCACCCTCAGGTATTTCTTCATAGCAATGCAAGAATGGCCCCAATATACATCCCAAATCAAGATGTGATTTTTTTTTTTTTTTTGTATTGGTAGTGTTACTGAAACTCAGGGGCAGTTGATCTTGCATCTCCTGGCTAGTAGAAATGGGTTCTACTACAATTCTCCAAACAACAGAGTTGTGTATGTAATGGCAATAGTACTCAGAGGCTAGATGAGCTTCTAAACTCATATGGTAGCAATCAGACTTCACGAAGCTGTGCAAGGCAGTGTAATTATTCACCATTATACTTCACCACCACTCATTTTTGTTAGTGGGGACTAGGGGAGAGCTGAGCTTCTACTCCCACCAGACATCAATGAGACTGAACAAAACAGTTGACTTGTTCGCTTTCTAATCACCCCTGGTGTTAGTGGAACCCACTGGGAAGCTGAACTGCTATACCTGCCTGATATCAGTGAGGCAGAATGGGGTGTTAAAAGATGGGGTTTATTAGCATTCCACTACCTTCCTTCCCTCCCTTGGTGTCAGCTGTGTTCACTAGGGTGTTTAGCTTCCATACGCAAAAAGCAGCAACAAAGCAGTGAGAGTCAGCCCTCTACTTCTCTCCTTCTTGGGGACAGGAGGACACATCAGGGAGCTGAACTTACACTTCTTTTCGGAGGCAAGGTGGTGGTATACGTTAGTGACCCACTTTCAATGAGAAGATATCGGCAAGGCTAAGCAGAGAGTTAAGCCTTTCTTCCATATGTCTTTAATAAGACAATGGGAGTCAGCATTCGATCTGACTGGTATTGGTAGGGCCCATCCGATAATTGAACATGCACAAAATCAACAGAGGCCAACATAAGATGAATCATAGGTTGAGGGTAACTGACAAGAACTTGAAATCAGCCATCACAAAAATACTTCAACAAGCAGCTACTAATTTTAAATAACTCCACAAAAAAAGATGTTATAAAAAACAAATGAAAATTATAGAAGTGAAAAATACCATAACTGAAATCAGGAAAAAAATAAAAATAAAAACCTCACTGAATGGGCTCATCCAGAGTCAAGATGACAAGGAAAGGATCAGTGAATTTGAGGACAGATCAATTAGTATTTACCCAATCGGAGAAACAGAAAGAAAACAAATTAAAAACAAAAATGAAAAGTTACTTAGCACTTTGTGGGATGACAAAAAAACTAAATTTATATCATCAGTACCACAAAAAGAGATCAGAGACAAAGTGGAACCAAAAAGTGTTTAAAGAAATAGCACATATATCTTCTCAAATGTACAGGGACACATAAACCAACAGATTCAGGAGCCTAGGAGAAGTCCAAATAGAATAAACACACACAAAAACATGCCAAGATATATCATAATTTATGCTTTCAAATCTAGAGACAAAGAAAAGTCTTCAGAGCAACCAGAGACAAAATACACTTTATTATGGGAACACAGATATTTGAATGACAATGAATTTCTCTTCTAAAACTATGAAGGCCAGTTTGAAGTGGAATTGGGCATTTCAGGTGTTGTAAAAATTGCCAAGTATAAATTCTGTTTCCAGCAAAAATATTCTTCTGGAATAAAGAGGAAAAGAAGATATTGTCAGATGAGGAAAAACTATATGGTTTTGCTAGCAAATCTATTCTTAAGGATTGGCTAAAGGAAGATCTATAAAGCAGAAAATGATAAAAGAAGACTAGGAACTTCAAAAAGAAAAAACATCAGCATGAATAAAAATGGGCATAAATATCATATAATATCCTTGCCCTTGAGAGTTTCTTAAGTTATATTTTATGGTGAAGCAAAAATTAAAACAATATTTCACATATTGCTCAATGTATATAAATACTTCATATGATTATATTTTTAATGTTGGAGGATAAACAGATGTAAATCAAGTAAGGATTTTACACTTCATTCAAAGTGGTAAAATCTTGATACCTGTAGACTGTGATTAACTACATATTATAATATCCAGTGTAACAACTAAGAAAACTATACAATGTGATACACTCTAAAACACTGTAAGTCAGTCAAGCTACAACTTTAAAAAAATATCAGGTAAGTCTCAGGAAGGTATGCAAAGAAAAATGGAAGAATGACAAGCAGGAAACATAGACAGAAAGCAAATAAATAAAATGACAGACTTTAGCTTTACTATCAATACAAATAATTACCTTAAAAGTAAATAGTCTTTGTATAGTAATTAAAAGACATAAACAAATTGTGTGGATGAAAAATGGTTCATCAATATGCTGTCTGGCCTAACACATTATTAGCTCATGCCTGTAATTCCAGCACTTTGGGAGGCCAAGGCACGCAGATCACTTGAGGTCAAGAGTTCGAGACCAGGCTGGCCAGCATGGTGAAACTCCATCTCTACTAAAAATACAAAAATTAACCAGGCATGGTTGTGGGTTCTTGTAGTCTCAGCTATTTGAGAGGCTGAGGCAGGAGAATTCCCCCCCTGCCTGAACCCAGGAGGGGAAGGCTGCAGTGAGCTGAGATCGAGACAGTGCACTCCAGCCTGAGCAAAAGAATCTCACGTGTGTATCAAAGAAAAAAAAATTATGCTGTCTAAAATAAACACACTATGTGACATTGATAGAATGAAAGTAAAACAATGGAAAATATATGCCTTGAATATATTTATTTTAAAAAGCAAGAGTGACTAACAATTGGATAAGAAGAAGAAAGGAAAGGTATCTGAATGGGAAAGGAAAAAGTAAGGGTATCTTTCTTCTAAAACTACATGATCTTGTATATGGAGAACATTAAAAATGCACACACGAACTCTTTTAGAATGAATCTACAAATTCAGTCAAGTCGCAGAACATAAAATCAGCTTGAAAAAATTAGGTGCATTTCTCTATATGAATAATACACAATAAGGAAAATAAATTAAGGAAACAATTCCATTTTATAAAAGCGTGAAGAAAATACTTAGAAATAAACTTCACCAAGGAGGCAAAATACTTGTACACTGAAAACTGCAAAATATTGACCCCCAAAATTAAGGAAGACACAAATAAATGGAAAGACATTCATATTCATGAGTTGAATAATTAATGCTGTTAAGATGGCAGTGCCAGCAAAAGAGATCTACAAATTTAGTGTAATTCCTATCAAATTTTCCAATGATTTTTAAATACCAAATTTATTCTAAAATTTATATGGAATCTAAAGGGATCCTTAATAGTCAAACCAATTTTGAGAAAAACAGAGCTGGAGATGTCACACTTCCTCATGTTAAAACTTATTACAGAGCTATAGTGATTTAACAGTGTGGTATTGGCATAGAGGCAGTCTTATAGACCAGTGAAATGGAATAGAAAGTCCAGAAATAAACTTTCATATATACAGTCAAGTTATTTTTGACAAGGGTGCTAAGACCACTTAATGGGGATAGACAGTCTTTTCAATAAATGACGTTGAGAAAGTTGGATATTCACATGCAGAAGAATGAAATTGGACCCTTACTATATACAAAAATCAACTGAAAATTGATGAAAGATTTAAATGTGTGTGCTAAAACTGTAAACCCCTTAGAAGAAAAGTTTCCTGTTATTAGATAGGAATTTTTTTTTTTTTTGCTATTCCACAAAAATAATGGACAACAAAAAAAACAGATACATTTGAGTGTATGACAGTTGAGAATCTTAAGTGCATCAAGGAACACAATCGACAGAGTGAAAGACAACCTGCTGTATAGGGGAAAAATCTGCAAAGCATATAACTGACGAGGGGTTAATATCCAGAATATGAAAAGAACTAAAACTTAACCATGAAATACAACCTAACTTAAAAACAGGCAAAGGAATTAAATAGACATTTCTGGAAAGAAAATATACAAACAACCAATAAACACATTAAAGGATTCTGAACAGTACGAATTATTAAGTAAATACAAATAAAAATCACAATGAGATACCATTTTACAACCATTAGGATGGTTACTATCAAAGTAATAGAAAATAAAAAGTGCTGGCGAAGAAGTAGAAAAAGGGGAACCTTTGTGCATTGTTGGTAGTAATGTAAAATGGTGTGGCAACTATGAAAAATGGTATGGTAGTTCCTCAAAAAGTAAAAACAGAATTCTCACATGAGCCAGCAATTCCTCTTCTGGGTATATACTCAACATAATTAAAAGCAGAGTCTTGAAGATACATCAGTACACCCATGTTCATAGCAACCTTACTCACAATAAGCAAAAATAGAAGCATCCAAGAGTTCATCAATGGATAGACAAATTGAAGTATATACATACAATAAAATATTATTCAGCCTTTTCAAAGAATAAAATTCTGGCATTATACATAAATGAACCTTGAGAGCATTATGATAGATAAAAAAAGCCAGTCACCAAAAGAGAAATACTGTAAAATTATAATTACGTGAGGTAGTTGGAATAGTTAAATTCAAAGAGACAAAAAGTGGAATGGTGGTTGTCAGGGTCTAGAAGAGGAGGAATTGAGGAGTTCTGTAATGGGAATAGTTTCAGTTTTGCAATACGACAACAGTTCTTGGATTCGTTGTGTGAATATACTTAACACAACTGTACAATATTATACAATAAAAATTGGTTCAGATAGAAATTTGATGATAGGTGTATTTTACCATGATTAAAAATAAAAAGTAGGAATAGTTACATTAATACGGCATAAAGTAAAGATCACAGCAAAGACAATTAATAAAGGCAAAGAAGGACTTTACATGATTATACCAGTATCAATCCACCACAAATATATACCTATACTGAATGCGTAGCAACCAAACAATAGAGCTTTCAAATACATGAAGCAAAAACTAACAGAGATGAATGAAGAAATAGACTTATTTACAATTACAGTTGGATTTAAACACTCAGCAACTGACAGAACTTGTAGTAGACATAATATCCTCAAGAATAGAATAACTGAACAATGCAACAATCAACAGTATCTAATTGACACATTTAGAACAGTTCCTTGAACAACAGCAGAATATATATTTGTTTCCTGTGTCCACAGAACATGTACCAAGATAGACCAGGTGATGGACTATAAAACAAAGCTTACCAAATTTAAAATAATTGAAATTGTTTTTTTTTTAAAAAAAAAAATATTTCAGATGATTTATTATATAAGAAAACTTGAAATTCCCTAAAATCTTTTTTTTTTTTTT
>NW_012118321.1:602161-606623 GCF_000951035.1 Colobus angolensis palliatus
CCCCTCCCGAAATTGTTGATAAATAATTAAAATAATTGAAATGTGTTGTGTAGACAACACATTCTATGACCAAAATGGAATCAAAGTAGCAACTATAATGAAAGACAAAACACTGAACAATTGGAAATTAAATTATGCATTTCTAAATAATTTATAATAATTAATGGGTGAAGACGTAGTCTCAAGGGAAATAAAAAATATGTGAACTATATAAAAATGAAAATATACATGTTATAACAGGTGGAATACAGCTAAAGTTGTATTGAGAGAGAAATTTATACCATTAAATGCTAACATTAGAAACAAGGAAATGTCTCAAATTGGAGATCTAATGTCTTACCTAAAGAATATAGAAAAGGAAGAGAATAATAAACCTGAAGCAAACAGAAGGAAGTAAATCATAAAGATAAAAACAAAAATCAATGAAATGAAAAGCAGGAATAAAATAGGAAAATCAATTAAACCGAAAGGTATTTCTTTAAAACCGTCAACAAAATTGGTAAAACTTTAGCACAACTGACAGCTTAAAAAAAAGAAGACAACAAATAAACAATATCAGGGATGAAACAGGAAATAGCATTACAGATTCTGCAGGCATTAAATAGATAATAAGAGAATACTGTGAACAACTGTATTCTCATAAATACAAAACTATAGAAAAAATTGATCAATTCTTTAAAAAAACACAAACTTCCAAAAATAAATTTAATAAAATTATATAGGTGATATAATTTGTCCTATAACTAACAAAGAGAATGAATTTGTAATTTAATAAATCTCTTATCTGTCACCATGTGAGACATGCCTTTCAACTTGCGTCATAATTGTGAGGCACCCAGCCACGTGGAACTGTAAGCTTATTAAACCGCTTTATTTTCTAAATTTCCCAGTCTCGGGTAAGTCTTCATGAGCAGCATGAAAATGGACTAATACAATAAATTGGTACCAGAGGCACCCTGATTTTTTGGTTCCAACCTTTAGAGCTGTGAAAAATAAATGTTTATTGTTTAAGCTACCCAGTCTATAGGATTTTTTTATAGCAGTCTGAAATGACTAAGACAATTATGTATGTCTATTACCTAGAAATTCTATTCCTGAACATATACCTTAAAGAAATATAGGCAGAATTCCACAAAGGGTCATGAGCTACTAACAAGGCTCATAGCGGCACCATTAGTAGCAGTAAGGAACAGCGTCAACATAGGTTACACTCAAAGGGGGAAGAAAATGAACAAGCCCGATGCAACATTAAAAGCAATGAAGAAGAGATGCATATAGCAGCTTAAGTACAATGCTACACTTTCACACATGCACATGTTTAACAAAGCCATATATTTAACAAGAATAAAAACATATGAAAGAAAATCATTCAAACACATCAGGTGTGTCACATGTAGGTGCCTCTTGGTGGGAAAGAAATTAGTAAGAGAAACTAGGAAGACAGAAAGAAAAATCCAATAAAATAGCGAAATAACCTTTCAAAAATCAATAATGATAATGTGGTCAGAGTCCAAGAATAGGATAAAAGTAAAGATAAAAGCAACCTTCATAAATAGACAGTTAATTCTAATCCCTTTCTATCAATTGCAGGGCTAGCAGAAATTAATGAAAATAAGCTGCCTTTAATGCGAAACGTGATAGGTAGAAAGATTTTTTTTTGTGGGAACTATCTTTTGTTTGTAGAATTACTCACTTCTCCACCGACATTGAAATATAGCCATTTTTTTTTTTAGAGGGATTTTTGGTAAAATATCAAAAATAACAGCTAATGACTTAGGGAGGGAGACTGCAGAATAAACCAATGAGTAGGTGTGGCCTTGGGGAATAGATTAAAGGAAACTGTCTGCTATGTGGACCACCACAATTGAACATGGGTATATGAGGAGGGATGGTAGTTCATGTTGGGAAGGCATAGAAGAGGCTGTTATAGAAAAGCCTCTTTTCTACCACCAGGCTACCCTTGCCTTTATATCACCCCCCCAAGACAGAGGTGGCAGGAGTGGTACATTCTGATGACTAAGACTCCCCAGGTACCTCCCACCCCTCTCTCACATAGAGGTGACAAGGGCAGTGCTTTGTGATGTCTTAGTGTCCCTCAGCTCTCATTGGCTGGGAGAGTGCCTTGCTGACCAATCAAAGTTGAAGGGTGTGGCCCCTCACTGTGCTGGGAGGGGTATATACTGGATGATCAGGAGCTCTGAGTAGACCACTGGGACACTTCAGCATGGCAAAGGTGACCAGTGAACCACAGGAGCCTAATGAAGGTATGGACAAACAGACCCCACCAATCCCAAGTACCAAAGGGAGGAAGAAGGGGAAGACTCCCTGTCAGCGAAGGTCCAGATGTGGCGTTAAGGTGAGATGATCCTGCCCAAGCCCCTTCTCTTTGCCCCACTGATTCCGCCACCCCAAGACTCCTATCCTTTCCTTGCCTCACACAAACCCCCTCTTCAACTCACTCCCTTCTCATGAAGCCTAGTCCTACGCATTTCCCACCTTCTTTCCCAAAACCAATGCCCTCTGGCCTGACTGTGATCTCCCTATAGGGCCTAAAGACCACCATGAAGGCGAAAAGACCCCTTCAAGGAAGCACCAACAAAAAAGCCTCTGAAACTAACACCCCTACAGGAAAACCTAAGAAAGCTAGAGGAACAATACCGCGTGGTCACTATCGCCGGCTGAAAGAAAAAATGAAGAAAGAAGAGGCCGACAAAGACCAAAAGACTGTGGAGAACGCCACCGTTTCAAGTGATGACACGAGCAGCCAATAATTTCAAAGGGAGAAGAGACACCTCAGCTCTGTGATGTCTCTAGAGGTCTGCCACTGAAAAGTCATCAAACGTACAGACAGTGAATTCTACACCAACAGGTTAAAACCATGAAAATAAAATCAACCTGAATCCAAAGGATATATCTCTGTGAGTTCCTTGATGGTGGGGGAGGAAGGAGTGACGGGAAGAGGGAGGTGTGTGTGAGAAGGCAGGGAGATGGCTTCTGTGGGGTTTGAGGCCAGACCAACAGGTCCACAGCTGGAAACTGGGAGATAAGGTCTGGCTCAGGACTAAGCACTGAAGATAAATTTCCTGAAAACTTTAATATACAAAGAGTAAAGGGGGTTGGTGTTTCTACCTGTGTGTGTTTTGGTGGGGAAAGAGGGGCGTGACTTCAGTGTATTGATTGTCAGAACCTGCATGGGGTGAGGTGTGTGGGTGGCAGTACTATCCCCCAAAATAGACAAATAACCTGCAGGCCATCTACCTCATAATGGTAGGTATGAGATACACCGCACCCTGTGACATAAGCAACCAAATGCCTTTCCAAGGGCCAAACATCTCTAAAAGTTACCAGCAGCACCTGAAGGACTGAAATAATGGTTACTAGATGCCACAAATCCAACACTGACTAGCTCACCTTCTTAAGAAGCTTAGGGCGTAGCAGGGTAATGGGAGTGGTCTACCTCTAGTGCAGGCAGTGAATGAGAGCATTGTCTACACAGAATTTTAAAACAAGATAGCTCTCTCTCTCTCCATCTTTTATTTTTATTTTTCCAAAGTCTTTTTATCCCTAAAGAGAATATCATTTTTCAACAGCTTTACTGAAGTATAACTGACATATGACGAACTGCACATGCTGAAAAAGTATACAGTTTGTACAGTTTGATGAGTTTTGTCACATCTGCACTTGTTAAACCATCACAACTATACGAGTGAACAAATCCATTACCCCCTAAAGTTTTCTCATGCCCTTTGGCAATTCTTCCCTGCCCCTACCTCCACCATCATTCTAAAAAAGACCCACTGATTTGTCCACTATCTGTTTCCATTTTCTAGAGGTTTATAAGAATGGAATCATAAGGTATGGACTCTTTTTTTTTTCTAGTCCAGCTTCTTAGAACTATCTTTCCTTCCCCAAAATACTTTATTTTGTTGGTTTACTTTTTAAAAGATTGCTGTGGTCAATATGTTTTAATCATGTGTCTATGGGAGTGGTCTAAAAACAGCACAATTTCTCATTATATTTTAATGAAGACTTATTGTATTCTACAAGGAAATTAATGCAGATAATTTCCTGTTATACCATTGGCCTCAGATATCACCTGACTCAGTTGCTTTTTCCTTCTAAAGCAAGCCCCTAAGGATCTGGTATTTCTTGCAGTGCACTTTGAGTCATAATCCATGGTCCTGTATGACACACATACACCAGCATTTAAACAATATTTCTAAAACAATAATAGTACAGCGATTGATTTTAAAATAAAAGAATAAATAATCTGAGTTTTTCATGTGCTGTCTTTCCATGTGACCACTTGTTTGGATGATGCCTAAGTTAATGAAACAAAGTATAAATTGACAAGGTATAAATGTCTGAGAAGTTCAAATCTTTACTTCATTTAAACAAAAAATACTTTGTAAATTTGAACTATATCTTTAAAAGTAAAATTTATTTTTCTTTTTTTTTTTTT
>NW_012118321.1:606863-611416 GCF_000951035.1 Colobus angolensis palliatus
GTGAAAGAATAGATCAGGTGGGTTTTTAAAAGAGCTACATTGTTGGCTCAAAGACGGACAATAGCCCTATCACCAATTTTTTAAAAGCACATTTTTTAAAGGAAAAAAAAATCAAACTTGGATGGCCTGAACTTTTAATGGAAGACACATACAAATCAGTAGTTCTGCTACAAGGAAAAGCTCTGCCTATTTAAGAAAAATATTAACTGAAGATTTACTTAGATTGAAGTTACGAATATCCTTATGTAATTCCAAGACCTAAGAATACTTTCTGCAGTATTTCCTTCAATCTCTACAGAATGTGCAGTGTTATAAAACTATCTCAGAAGTCCCTTGTTTTGGGCTACATGTTTGTCAAATTTATTTTTCTTTAATTGTTTAATAGTCATTTTAAAATACAGACCAATTCAAGGAAATAAAATGTTACATATTTGGATAATTTATTAATTGAGTAATTTGTCCATTTTGCATGATTTTTGGTTTTCTTAAAATACCATTTTATATTTTACTTTTACTAATACATATATATATAATGCTCACTAGAAATGCACCATATTTCTTTATTAATCCTTATTATTTCTTGTTTTCATTTATGATTATTACTGAAAATATGTTCTACTGAGGAGGGGGCATTAAAAAGCATTTCCCATTTGGTTTTAAATACACTAATTATGTCAAAGGTAGAACACTCTTTTTCTTCAAATACTTCACACTTTGGTCCTAGTGTCTGGCATCTTTTGGTTTTGTTTTAAACAGCTTTATTGAGCTATAACTGACTATAATATACAATTAATTAGAGTTGACACATATACACCTGTGAAACCATCACCACAACTAAAATAAGAACATTACCCATCACCACATTGGGTGTTTTCTTTTCTTTTTTTTTTTTTTTTTTTTTGCCACCTTGTGTTTTTTCCTCCCACTTCTTCCCAATTCCCAATCACTGATCTGCCTTCTGTCTCTACAGGTTAGTTTACAATTCTAGAGTTTCAGATTAATGGGATCAGCTTATGTACTTAATTTTATCTAGCTTCTTCCATTCAGCATAATTTTGAGTGTCATTAATGTTGTTTCATACATCAGTATTATATTTTTATGTTAGTTTTTATTATTTTATCGAAAATTTACCAGCATTAAAATGATACCCCAAACTAACTTGAATTTTATTTTTTCATGATAATTGTAGATTTACAGGCAACTGGGAGAAATAGAGAGATGCCTTATACCCTTCACCCAGATTCTCCTGATGGTAATGTCTGCTATAAACATAGTACAGTATCACATTAATAGATCAACATCAATAAAATCCCTTCACCTCATTCAGATTTCACTAGTTTTACATGCATAAATGTGTGTGCAGGTATGTGTGTATGTTCTATGTAATTTTATCACCTATAAGATTTTTCATAACTACCACTACAGTCAGGATACACAAAATTTACATCATGAAGAACCCTCACACTAACCACTTATAACCACAGCCACTTCTTCCCCTCCCCCATCCCTGGAACTCAGTAAATTGTTCTTCATCTTTCTAATTTTATCATTATAGGAATGTCACATAAATTGAATAATGCACTATGTAAACTTTTGAGATAATTTTTTTAAATCAGAATAAATATCTTGAGACCCATTCAAGTTGCTGTGTGCATCATAGTTGTTTTTGTTTGTTTGTTTGTTTGATTGGTAAGTAATATTCTGTGGTATAGATGTACCACAGTTTGTTAAATATTCATTTACCTGAGGCTGGAACAAAAAGATGTTTAGTTAGACTTACGGTTCCGTATGACTGGGGAGGCCTCAGAATCATGGTGAGAGGTAAAAGGCACTTCTTACATGGTGGCAGCAAGAGAAAAGCATGAGGAAGAAGCAAAAGCAGAAACCCCTGATAAACCCATGTGATCTCGTGAGACTTATTCACTACCATGAGAATAGCACAGAAAAGACTGGACCCCATGATTCAATTACCTACCCCCGGGTCCCTGACACAACACGTGGGAAGTGCAGAAGATACAGTTCAAGTTGAGATTTGGGTGGAGACACAGTCAAACCATATCAGGTATGTCTTTATCAGCAGTGTAAAAATGGACTAATACAATGAATTTTTTAAATAGAAATACTTAGGCCTATATGGTTTCATTGGAACCTTCTACCAAATACTTAAAAAAGAGTTAGTGCCAACTTACAATTTCTATCACAAAAGTGAAGAGAATGGAACATTTTGCATCTCATTTTATGAGTTCAATATCACCTTGCAAGCAAAACTACAAAGATAGCACAAGAATAAAGCAGGAAGAATCACCCCACTTCATATTAAGGCTTAATACATAGCCAGAGTAATGAAGACAGCATAGTGTTTGCCAAGTGATGGACACATAGGTCAATGAAACAGAATAGAGAACTAAGAAATAGACCTAAACCAATATGCCTGACTATTTTTGTCAAAAATGCAAAAGCATTTCATTGGAGGAACAATAGTATTTTTAACAAATGATCCTGGAGAAATTAGACATCCATATTCAAAGAAATGAACCTTCTCACAAATCTCATACCGTATATAAAAAGTAACTTAGAATGGATGGCAGATTGAAATGTAAAATGTAAAAGTGTAAAATTGTAGAGAAAATATTTGGTCTCTAAGGCCAAGTGAAGAGTTCTTAGACTTGATACCAAAAGCACGATTCATGAAAGAAGAAATTTGATAAAGTAGATTTCATCAAAATTAATGACTTTTGATCTGTGAAAGGCCCTGTAGGGAGGATGAAAACACGTGCTGTAGACTACGAGAAAATGAGAATAACATATCTGACAGAGGTATTGTATCTAGAATATATAAAGAACTCTCCATATTCAACAGTATAAAGGCACAGAACAATCCAATCAGAGAATTGGCTACAGGTATGATTAATGACTAGAAGATGGAGTGGACCTATACAATTTGCTTATTCCTGAGGTTGTCAGATCATGGATGAAATTGACAAAGACCGAAACTAGACTGAAAACCTCCTAAGAAGAGTACAAGAACTAGAGCAGGAGGTGCATAGATTTAAGAAGGAACAGGTCAATGACAGCCAACAACAAGGACTCAAATATCAGAGTAAATTATTCAGGAGCTGTAAAACCTGAGCATGCATTTGATTTCAGTGCTCATGACCAAAGACATTTCTAATAATAGCTTATCTGGACTGGGGATACCAGGGCTTTGTGAGTCAGGAAAATATAAACGATTCCATTGAAGAGAAACTCTTTGATGTTCTAACCAAGACTTGACTAGTAGGAAGGAGACAGACATTCAACTATCATTGGTGGAGGAAAATAAAGGAGTCAGTGTCTTTTGGCAAGTAAAAACCAGTATACCATTTCTTAAAGCAAGCGTTACCAGGATATGCTGGGTGTACATTCCATATATTGAGATTATTTGTATCTATCTGTAATTTCACAGGTCATTTCTTTTGACCTGATTCTCACTTTTCAAGAGGTAACAATTCAAAGGATTTTAACATAAAAAGATGAAGTAAACAATGTTACTAAAGAGATACATTATACCCATATTTTCAATCAGATGTTCCCTCCAGACATCCACATACTGGCCTGGGCCCTTGTAGAACCTAGCTTCAGTGTTAGGTTCCATTGTTTGAGAGGACTCACCGCTATTGTTTCCCTCATGCTTATTTAAATAGTGTAGCCATGAATTATGCAGCTCAGAAGTATGTTTACACACATGATTCCAGAAACTTGTACAAAAGGGATATGGCCGATGGAATTATTAATTTTCAGAGTATTATTCTGTCTGCTCAAGTACCACTAATGGGCCAGAGCCCGGGTGAGGAGAGATGGCAAGAACCTTTCTAGTGACGTTAGTTTGAAATGATTGGCTAGGCATTTCTTCATTATCAAGTATGATTGCTATTCTTTTTCTGATTGTCCAAGAAGCGGATAAGCCAGAGATTATTGATGTGCTGCTGAAGACAGAAAAAATTCCCCAGAAACCAGTATAGTGTGTCTGTAAAATTTCCTCTAGGCTTTTATGATTATAAATTTGAAAATATCAAGTGAATCTATGACAAGGAGCTTCAGAATTTAATATTCTTTACCTACAACTACAGGCTAATCATATTGTTAACATTCATATGTTGTATAGTATGCTACGAGGACAGAACTCTGTTGTAATACTCTGTCAGACAGATATGACAAAGAAATCCAGGATAAAGTTATTTACCAGAAACAAAGTTCAGGGTACGTGGGAGGTAGTTTTAAATAAAATTTGGAGGTAGTACGGTTGTTGTGGTAAATTATCAATATAATGCTTGATTGTATGTATTATAAAACCAAAGATGGACAAAGACGGAATGGAGAAATTTTATTTTTTCTGTCATAAAACAGACCAAAACCTTTGTACAAGGAGGGAAAACAGGTTTTTCGTCAAGATTTTTCTTTTTTTTTTTTTTTGAGGCAGAGTCTCACTCTGTTGCCCAGGCTGGAGTGCAGTGGCCGGATCTCAGCTCACTGCAAGCTCCGCCTCCCGGGTTTATGCCATTCTCCTGCCTCAG
>NW_012118321.1:611466-685576 GCF_000951035.1 Colobus angolensis palliatus
TGTTAGCCAGGATGGTCTCGATCTCCTGACCTCGTGATCCGCCCGTCTCGGCCTCCCAAAGTGCTGGGATTACAGGCTTGAGCCACCGCACCCGGCCAAGATTTTTCTTTCTGCCTGTGCCTGTTGCTGGTACCAGATTGGAGACTGCTGTAGTACTCCTTTAAGATCTATGAAAGCGAATTAGAAAACTCACGGAAATAAATGCCATGTAGTTCCTGAAGTCCCAAAGTCCCCTTTGTATTCTGCCATATTCTTTTTTCCACATTTCAAAATCTTCCTATGTTTACATGTTATGTACAGATATTTTTACCTTATTATCTTCTGGCCAGAACCTACTTCTTCCTTCCTATTCACTGCCAAGTAGTATCCCACCGTAGGGATTTCTCAGAATTTTAAAAAATCTAATCACTAATTGATGAACTTCAGTTTTTTCCTTAGCTTTGGAAATTATAATAAAAATAAAAGAAACATCCTTGTACAGATTTTTCTGTATTTTTACATTATTATTTCTCTTCAACATGCAGTAGTGAGTTATGTAATTCATAGCAAGCATATATTTAACTTTATAAGAAACGTGAAACTTTTTTCCTGAGGAGATGTAGCATTTCACAATTCCATCAACCATGTCGCTCCACATCTTCATCAGCATTTGGCAGAGTCAGTGACTTTTTGTTAGATTTTTATTTTTGTTCATTGGTTTCTTTTTAAGCATTCTAAAATATTACTGAACATGATTTGTATATTTTCAATTTTTGTAACTTTTTGCTTTATGGCCCATATTATGGTTTATCTTTGTGAATGTTACATGTGTACTTAAAGAGAATGCATATTATGCTGCTATTGTGTAGCTTCATCTACAAATGCCAAATAGGTTAGATCCGTTAACAAGGTTGTTAGGTCTTGTATAGCCTTACTTATGTGCTTCCTACTTGTTTTTATCAGTAACTGAGGGAAGAGTCTTGAGATCTTCAACTATCATTGTGGATTTGTCTATTTCTTCTTCAATTCTATCAGTTTTTCATTCACGTAATTTTAGGCATTGTTGGTAGGTGCCTAAATGTTTAAGATCATTATGTTTTCTTGGTAAATCAGTGTTTTTTATTCATATGTAATATCCATCTTTATCCCTAGTATTATTCCTTTTTACAAAAAATCTACTTCATCTTATATTAATGTGGCCAATCCAGTTATTTTTTAACTTGAGGTTTTATGGTAAATACGTTTCCATCCTTTTAATTTTAAACCATCTACATCTTTATATTTAAAAGAACATTCTTCCACATAACCTTTAGTTATGTCTTATTCTGTGTCCTATCTGGAAATTTCTTTCATTTAAATTGGGATATTTTAGCAATTTATATGTAATCCAGTTATTGATATAGTTGAATATACCTCTACCAATTTACTAGTTGTTTTCTACTTGTTCCATTTGTCACTTACTTTATATTACCATTTCTGCAGATACTAAATGAATGTTCTTTATGATTCTGCTTTAACTACACTATTAGCTTACTTTTTGTACCTATGTTTTTAGGCATTTTTTAAAGGTTTACAATACACACAATTAACATATCACAGGGTATATTCAAATGTTATTCTACTTCATATGTATTAATATTACTGTACTTCATGTGTATTAATAGCAAGAAAGACACCAGGTAGATACAGTTTTTAACTGTTATTGCTTGTGTCATTACTTATTTGTTTTATTTATACAGCACAATATATTGTTACTACTGTTACTTTAGAAATTCAGTTATTTTTAGTAAAGTCAAACATAAGAAATAATGTTTTATATGGTGATATTTTTATCTTCTCTGGAGCTTTTCATTTCCCTGTGTACAAATTCCTGCTCGATATCATGCTCCTTCTGCTTTAAGAACTTCCTTTATCATTTCTTTTACTGCATCTTTCCTGATAGAAAATCTCTCAGCTGTTTTTGTCTAAAAGTATATTTGATTTCATCTTATTAAAAAATGTTCAATAAGCATAGAATTCTAGATTGACAGTTTTATTGTATTTATACATCAAAAATGACAATTTATTTTTTTCTTTTTTTCATTGTTTCTGGGGAGAAGTCTGTAATAAGTCTCATATTTTTTACTCTGAGTGTAATTTGATTTTTCCCTTTGGTTTGTCGCAGACAGAGAGAAAGAGATGGGAAATTAGAAAAAAAGAAACAGAGAGGTGGAGTTATGTATCTTGCTAGCATTTGTGGATTGAATGTCTTCCTTTATTTCTGGAAAATTCTTGACCATTGCCTCTTCAAGCATTTCATTTACACTGTTCCTTTTTTTCTTTTCCTGGAATTACAACTACACTTATAACGTGTATGTTAGATTTATTGATATCACCTCAGAGCTCTTGGATATGCAATTCTCCTCCCTTTTTACATGCTTTTTAAAATATTTACATGCAGGTTGGATAATATATATTCATCCATTTTATGTTCCATGATTATTTCTTTGGCTATATAATGTCATCTTATAAACCTTTCATAATAATTCCTTATCTCTGATACTATGCTCTTTTTTCTCTAGGATTTCTATTTGTGTCTTTCTCATAATTTCCATGTTTCTGCTGAAATTCTCTAGGTGTTTATGCATGTTGTCCCCATTTTCTATTAGATTATCATATTCATATTGGTTATTTTTAAATCTTTGCTTCTTTCAACATGATTGATCTCTGAATTTGATTATATTGATTTGTCTCTTCAAAATGGGATGTTTTTGCTTTTTTTTTTTGTCTTGTAATGTTTTTAGTTGAAAGCCAAACATCTTCATATGTAGAATAAGAAAGACCAAGGCAAATAGCATTTACATCTGGAAATTTATATGTCCTTTTCAGGAAATTCATGTGGGGAACTAAATTAATCTAGTCAGGAGTTAGGTTGAAGTTTTATGTTTTATTTTTGCTATGGTTATCTTGTGGGTATTCACTGGCAACATCCTCTATCATTAGCTTGTCTTGAGATTGAGTGCTGGGAGTTTCTGTAGAGGTTTTCTCAAAGTTTGTGTTCTATCCTTAGCTTTCTGATGTCTCTATATGTCTGCTGTATACAGGGAGTCTCTGCATAATTTTGCCAGTAGACTAGTGGTAGACTGCTCTTGCTGGTTATTTATGCTTAATAGGTTAGGGACATGGAGAGAGAGTTCTCTATTGTTCTGGTGCAAACTCAGTCTCAGTTAGGCCCTATGAACCTGGTCTTCAGATGTGTGTTTCTCAGTTTTCCGAGCCATATTCCTTATGGCAGCCAAACCTGAATCTTGTATTATGAGTTTTGTGTGGGAGATAAATTTCATTCCACCTTCCAGCAGCAGGAGACCTCTAATGGGATTGATAAGTAATCCTGGGCCCTGTACTGTTACCTACCCTTCCTCTAGACGTGAAGAGTTTTACCTTTCCTCTGTCTTCCCTCTAGTAACAATCTGTCTTTACCTGTGCCCTGGGGATGACACCGTTTACTGCCCTTTCACCAGCAAGTTAAGTATTTGGAAACAAGATTCAAGCAGTAGTTGGTACAGGACTTCGTATCTTTCCTGTAGTGGCATCTGATCCCTTGTTGTATGCTTGTACCAACAAGGGAGGTTCTCTCTGGTCCCCTGCCCTGCCTCCAATCTTTCTCTTGAGAAAATATTGAAGATCCATGAAAAAAAAGAGCCCAAAAGCTAATTTTAATTCATTTTGTGTCTGTTCGTTCCAGGCGTTTGTTACTGTCAACTAACACACACTCAGCCTTAATTACTTCACTCAGAATGTTTCTGATGCTTTCTTACCTACTCTAATGACAGTAATATATTATTCTGGTGCCCTGTCTTAGATGAGACAGTATGTGTGTCTCATCTCTCACTGGGGAGAAAGAAGCATCCCTTGTTTGCAATATCAGCTCCCTGATGGACTCAAGAAAAGTGATAATTTTGTAGTTTATCTGAATCTCTATTATCATTAAGATGTGAGTGTGTTAATTCAATCTCCATGCCTTAAGCAGAAGTGGAACACAGAATCGATACCTTTTTATTGATACATAATATTTGTACATATTTATGGGGTACATGTGATATTTTGTTACATACATACAATGTAAAATGGTCAAATCAGGATATTTAGGCTATCCAACACCTCATTTATCATTTTTTTGTGTTGGTAACATTTCAACTCTTCTCTTTTAGCGATTTTGAAATACACAATAATACTGTGTTATTTAACATTATAACTTATTTTTTCCGATCTAACTTTACATTTGTAGACATTAAACAAACTCTCTGTAACCCTCTATGCTTTCTAGGCTCTGGTAGCTATTATTCTACTTTCTACCTCAATAAAATCAAAATTTCCCTCCCACATATGGAAAAATGCAATATTTATCTTTCTGTTCCAGGTTCATTTCACTTAACATAGTGACCTTCAGTTTCATCCATGCTGCTGCAAATGGCAACATTTCATTATTTTGTATGGATGAATATTCTACTATGTATATATACCGCGTTGTCTTTACTGATTCATCCGTTAATGAACATATGGGTTGTTTCCGTATCTTTGCTGCTGTGAATAGTCCTTCAATAAACATCAAAGGGTGCAAGTATCCCTTTGATATGTTTAATTCCTTTCCCTTAAAGAAATACCCAGTAGCGAGAATGCTGGATCATATGGTAGTTCTATTTTTAGGTTTTTGAAAAATCTCCTTCTTGCTTTTGTTGCCTATTTTTTTATTTTAAATTATTTTATTTTTTAAGTTCCAGGGTACATGTGCAAGATGTTCAGGTTTGTTACATAGGTAAGCACATGCCATCCATTTGACCCAGCAATCCCATTACTGGGTATATACCCAAAGAAATATAAGTCATTCTATTATAAAGATACGTGCATGTGTATGTTCATTGCAGCACCATTCACAATAGTAAAGACATGGAATCGACCCAAATGTCTGTCGATGATGGACTGCATAAAGAAAATGTGGTACATATACACCATGGAATACTATGCGGTCATAGAATGAGATCATGTCGTTTGCAGGGACATGGATGAAGCTGGAAGTCAGTATCCTCAGCAAACTAACGCAGGAACAGAAAACCAAATGCCACATGTTCTCACTTATAAATGGGAACTGAACAAGGACAACACATGGGCACAACACATGGGGAGGGGAATAACACATACTGTGGCCTGTTGGTGGAGAATGAGAGGGGAGAGCTTGAGGAAAAATAGCTAATGCATCCTGGGCTTAATACCTAGATGATGGGTTAGTAGGTGCTTATCTTTTTTAACCCTTAGTCATAAAACATTTACATAGACTCATGCCCTGAAGTGTTTCCCTATGATTTTTTTCTACTGGTTATGTAATTTTGGGTCTTATATTTACATTTCTAATCCATTTTAAGTTGACTTTTGTATATGGTGAGACTAAGGGTCTAGTTACCACTCTGTTTTCCTTATTATACCTTTGAAGTATATTTTGAAGTCAGGTAGTTTCATGCCTCCTGTTTTGTTCTTTTTGCTCAGTATTACTTTGACTATTTGGGGTCTTTGGTGGTTCCTTACAAATTGTATAATTGCTTTTCCTATTTTTGTGACAAAACTAGTACTTCATTAGGGAATGAATTGAATCTGTAAATTGTTTTGGGTAGTGTATTAGTCCATTTTCATACTACTATGAGGAAATACTTGAGATTGGGTAATTTATAAAGAAAAAAGGTTTAATGGACTCACAGTTCCACATGACTGAGAAGACCTCACAATCATGGCGACAAGCAAAGGAGGAGCAAAGGCACATTTTACATGGAGGCAGGCAAGAGAGGGTGTGCACACAAATGGCCCTTTATCAAATCATCACGTGTCGTGAGACTTAATTCACTATCATGAGAACAGCATGGGAAAACCAGCCCCCATTATTCAATTACCTCCCCCTGGGTGCCTCCTATTACAAGTGGGGATTATGGGAACTACAATTCCAGATGAGACTTGGGTGGGGACACTGCCAAACCATATCATTCCACCCCAGCGCTTCCCAAATCTCATGTCCTCACATTTCAAAATCAATCACACCTTCCCAACAGTCCCCCAAAGTCTTAACTTATTCCAGCATTAACTCATAAGTCCACAGACCAAAGTCTCATCTGAGACAAGGCAAGTCTCTTCCACCTATGAGCCTATAAAATTAAAAGCAAGTCAGTTACTTTTTTTTTTTTTTTTTTGAGACAGAGTCTTCCTCTGTCACCCAGGCTGGAACACAGTGGCACAATCTCAGCTCACTACAACCTCTGTCTCCCAGGTTCAAGTGACTCTCCTGCCTCAGCCTCCTGAGTAGCTGGGATTACAGGCACATGCCACCACACCCAGCTCATTTTTGTATTTTTAGTAGAAACAGGGTTTTGCCGTGTTGGCCACGGTGGTCTCAAACTCCTGACCTCAGGTGATCCGCCCTCCTCTGCCTCCCAAAGTATCGGGATTACAGGCAGGAGCCACTGCACCCAGAGCAAATTAGTTACTTTCTTGATACAGTGGACATACAGGCATTGGGTAAATATGCTTATTGCAAATGGGAGAAATTGGCCAAAACAAAGGGGCTACAGGCCCCATGCAAGTATAAAATCTAGTGGGGCAGTCAAATCTTAAAGTTCCAAAATGAACTCCTTTAACTCCATGTCTCACATCCAGGTAATCCTGATGCAAGAGGGGGATTCCCATGGTCTTGTGCAGTTTTGCCCCTATGGCTTTGCAGCGTACAGCCCACATCTCAGCTGCTTTCACAGGCTAGCACTGAGTGTCTGCAGCTTTTCCAGGCACATGGTGCAAGCCGTCAGTGGATCTATAATTTTGGCATCTGGAGGATGGTGGCCCTCTTCTGACAGCTCCACGAGGCAGTGCCCCAGTGGGGACTCTGTGTGGAGGCTCCCACCCAACATTTCCCTTCCGAACTGCCCTAGCAGAGGTTCTCCATGAAGGCTCTACCCCCGTAGCAGACTGTTGCCTGGACATCCAGGCATTTTCATACATCCTGAGAAATCCAGGCAGAGGTTCCCAAATCTCAATTATTGACTTCTGTGTACCCACAGGCCCAACACCGTGTGGAACTTGCCAAGGTTTGGGTCTTGGACCCTCTGAAGCAATGGACTGAACTATACATTGATCCCTTTTAGCCATGGCTGGAGCACCTGGGATGCAGGGCACCAAGTCCCAAGGGGATGCAGGGCACACAGCTCGGGGCCCTGAACCCTGGCCCATAAAATAAGTTTTCCCTCCTAGGTCTCTGGGCCTGTGATGGAAGGGGCTGCCGTGTAGGTCTCTGACTTGCCCTGGAGATGTTTTTTCCCATTGTCTTGGTGATTAGCATTCTGCACCTCTTTACTTATGCAAATTTTTGCAACTGGCGTGAGTTTCTTCCCAGAAAATGGGTTTTTCTTTTATCTTGCATCATTGGGCTGCAAATTCTCCAGATTTTTATGCTCTGCTTTTTCTTGAATGCTTTTCTGCTTATAAATTTCTCTTGCCAAATACCCTAAATAATCTATCTCAATTTCAAAGTTTCACAGATTTCTAGGGTAGAGGCAAAAAGCCACCAGTCTCTTTGTTAAAGCATAACAAGAGTCACCTTTGCTCCCGTTTCCAAACAAGTTTCTCATGTCCATCTGAGACCACCTAAGCCTGAACTTTGTTGTCCATATCACTATCAGCATTTTGGTCAAAGCCATTCAACAAGTCTCTAGGAAGTTTCCAACTTCTCCTCATCTTTTTGTCTTCCTGAGTCCTCTACGTTTCTAGAAAGTTCCAAACTTTCCCACACTTTCCTGTCTTCCTCTGAGCCCTCCAAACTGTTGCAGCCTCTGCCTGTTAACGAGTTCCAAAGTCACTTTTACATTTTTGGGTATCATAATAGTAGTATCCCACTCTATCTATCAGTACCAATTCACCGTACTAGTCTATTTTCATACTGCTATAAAGAAATACCTGAGACTGGGTAATTTATAAACAAAAAAGGTTTAATGGACTCACAGTTCCACATGGCTGGGGAGGCCACACAATCATGGCGGAAGGCAAAAGAGGAGCAAAGGCACATATTATGGTGGCAGGCAAAAGAGCAGGTGCAGGGGAATTGACTTTTATAAAACCATCGGATATCATGAGACTTATTTACTATCATTAGAACAGCATGAGAAAACCTGCCTCCATCATTCAATTATCTCCCACCAGGTCCCTCTCACTGTGGTATGGTAATTACAATTCAAGATAAGATTTGGGTAGGGATATAAGGAAATCATATCAGGTGGTATGGCCATCTTAACCATACTTAGTTTTTGATTAATTAGCATGGGATGTCTTTCCATTTGTTTGTGTTCTCTTCAGTTTCTTCTACCAGTGATTTGTGGTTTTGTTGTAGCGGTCTTTCACTGTCTTGGTTTAATTTATTTCTCAGTGTTTTTTTTATTTTTTTGGTAGTTACTGAAATGAGATTGTTTTCATTATTTATTTTTCAGCTAATGTGATTACTGATGTATAAACTATTGGATTTTTGTGTGGTGCTCTTGTATGCAGCAACATTGCTGAATTTGTTTATCAATTCTAAGAGTGTTTTGTCAGGACTTAAGATTTTTCTATATAAAAGAACATGTCTTTGGAAAAGAAAGACCATTTGATTTTTTTCTTTTACAATTTGGATGCATTTCTTTTTTCTTTCTCTTGACTGATCTCTCTGACTGGGACTTCCAATACCATATTAAGTAAGACTAGTAAAATTGACATTTTTGTCTGGTTTCAATTATTAAAAGAAAGGCTTTCAGCTTTCCACCATTCGGTGTGATGTTTGCTGTGGGTTTGTCTTATATGACCTTTATTATTTTGAAGCATGTTCCTTCTATGCCTTATTTGTTGAGTGTTTTCATCATGAAAGGATGTTGAATTTTATCAAATGCTTTCTGCATCTATTGAGATAAATGGTATTGGTTTTGTCCATTCTATTGATATGATGTATCTCATTTATTGATTTGTTTATGTTGAACCATTTTATATCCCTGGATTTAATTCCACCTTATAATGGTGTATTATCTTTTTGATGTGTTGCTGGATTTAGTTTGTTAGTATTTTGTAAAAAAAAAATAAAAAAATACATTTGTGTTCATCAGCAATCATGGGGAATATTGGCCTGTAGTTTTTTTATGTTTGTTTATTTGTCTATTTTTTTTTTTTTATTTTTGTTGTTGTTGTTGTTGTTAAGTTCTTGACCGGTTTTAGTATCATGGTGATTCTGTTCTAATATAATTAGGGAGAATTTCCTCCACTTCAGTTTTATGGAATAATTTGAGAGGCATTGATGTTAGTTCCTTATAAGTTTGGGATAATTTAGCAATAAAACCATCTGATCCTGGACTTGTTTTTGTTAGAAGACCTTTTATTAATGATTAAATGTTATAACTCATTATTTTTGGCTTCAGGTTACCTATTTCTTTCTGATTCAAACTTGGTAAGTTGTAAGTGTCCAGAAACTTATTTTTCTCTAGACTTGCCAATTTGTTAGCATATAGTTGTTAATAATACCCTGTAATAATCTTTATGTTTCTGTGCTTATCAGTAGAAATGTCTCATTTCTGATTCATTTATTTGGATCTTTTCCCCTTTTCCTTGGTCAATCTAGTTATGTGTTCATTAATTTTGTGGATTTTTTTTTTTCAGTTCTGTTACATTGATTTTTTTGTGTTTCTAAAAAATTTCTACTTCATTGAATTCCATTCTCATCTTCATTACTTCTTTATTTTTAAGAATTTTGGGTTTGGTTTGTTCTTGATGTGTATCCTTAATAATCTTGTGTTTGGTTATTTCCTTGAGGTGTATCCTTAAGTTATTTATTTAAAATCTTTCTACTTTTTTGTTATAGTGGTTTTTTTTTTTCACGATGTACTTCCTTCTTAGCCCTGCTCTTGTTGTATCATATAGGTTTTTATATGATGTGTTTCTATTTTCTTTTGTTTTCACAATTTGTTTGATTTTATTTGTAGTTTTTTCATTGACCCATAGGTCATTTAGGTGCAAGTTGTTTAATTTTTATGCATTTGTACAGTTTCCAAAGTTCCTCCTGGTTTTGTTTTCTAGATTTATTCTACTGTGGTTTGAGAAGATAATTTCCATTTTAAAAATTTTTGTTGAGACTTATTTTTTGGCCTAATATGTGGTTTCTCTTTGGAAAATATTCCATGTTCTGTTGAGAAGAATGTGTACTTTTGCAGCTGTTAGATGATATGTTCTGTAAATGCCTTTTAGGTCTATTTTGTTTAAAGTGCAGTATAAATCCCAATGTTTCTATGCTGATTTTCTGTCAAGATAGCAAAGTGGTGAAGTACCCAACTATAATTGTGTTGCAGTCTATTTCTCCCTTTCGATCTAATAATATTCACTTTGTATACCTGGATGCTCCAGTGTTGGGTGCATATGTATTTAGAATTGTTATATTTTCTTGCTGAAATAATTCCTTTATTATAATAAAATGACCTTTTGTGTCTCTTTTACATTTTGTGACTTAAAGTTTGTTTTATCTGAAAGAAGTATACTTACTCTTGCTAACTTTTGGTTTCCATTTATGGGGAATATATTTTTCTTATCTCTTCACTTTCAATGTCTATGTGCCTTTACAGGTGAGGTGAGTTTCATGTAAGCCACATGTAGTTAGGTCTTTAAAAAAATCACTCAGGCAGTCTATAACTTTTAAGTAGAGAATTTAATCCCATTTCATAATTCAAGGTTATTATTGAGAACTGAACACTTATTCTTGATGATTTCTTAATTGCTTTCTGATTATTTTGTATATCCTTGTTTCTTTTTCCTTTCTTAGTGTTTATTATTCTGGTTTGGTGGTTTTCTGTACTGGTAACATTAGATTCTTTTCTCTTTCTCATTTGTGTATCTCCTGTACCAGTGAGTTTTATACTCTCCTGTGTTTTCATGATGATAGATACCATCATTTAACTTTTACATGTAGGACTCCCTTAAGCACTTATTATAGGGTTTGTCTATTGGTGATAAATGCCCTCAGTTTTTGCTTGTCTAGGAAAGATTTGATTTCTCCTTTATTTCTGTAGTATAGGTTTACTTGGTACAGTATACTTGGCTAGCAGTTTTATTTTTCTTTCAGCACTTTGAATATATCATTTCTTTCTTTCCTGTCCTGTAAGGTTTTCTGATGATAAATACTATACTAGTCTGATGAGGATTCCTTTATATGTGACATGATGGTTTTCTCTTGCTGTTCTTAAAATTATTTCTTTGTCTCTGACTTTTGACATTTTTATTACAATGTTCCCTGGAGAAGATCTTTTTGAATTAAATATACTTGGTGGATTTGAACTTCCTGTATCTGGATGTATATATCTCTTGCAAGACTTGGAAATTTTCAGCTATTATTTTATTAATAAGTTTTCAATGATTTTGCCCATCTCTTGCCCTTCTGGAACTCCTGAAATTTAAACATTTATGTACTTTATAGTGTCAAATATGTCATGTAGGCTTTCTTCATTATTTTTTTTCTTTTTTCTTTATTTTTTTTTCTTTTGGTTGGATTGATTTATTTCAAAATATCTAAGAGTTTAGAAACTATTTATCCTGCTTGAGGTAGTCTATTCTGCATTGCATTTTTTATTTTACTCCATTCCTCAGTTCCAGGATTTCTGTTTGGTTCTTTTTTATGGCATCTATTTGTTGAATTTGTCATCTTGTTCATAAATTTATTATTTTTTTGTTTACTTGTGCTTCAGTATACATGTGGGTTTGGTTCCAGGATCTCCAACATATACCAATATCCGCACATACTCAAATCCGATAGTCAGCATTACAGAACTCATGTATATGAAAAGTCTGCCTTCCATATATATGGGTTTTGCAACACCAAAATACTGTATTTTTAATCTGTATTTGGTTGTAGAAGCAAAACCTCAGATATGGAAGATTTACTGCATTTATTAAATAAAAATGCATGTGTAAGTATACCCACATGGTTCAAACCCATGTTGTTCAAGGGACAACTGTATTGTTTATGTGCATTCTGTTATATCTCACTGAATTTCTTTAAAATTATTACTTTGAATTCTTTTTCAGACATGTAATAGATTTCCTTTTCATTAGGATCTGTTATAGGAGAAATATTGTGTTCTTCTAGATGTTACATGCTTCCTTATCTTTTCATGTTTCTTGTGTTCTTATGTTCATATATGTGCATCTGGTGTAATAGTCACTTTTTCCAATTTTATGCAATGGTTTCCATAGGAAAATACATTTTTCTATATATTTATTTATAGTGTTGGCTTGGTAGACTACTTTGGTTTTGATTCTGGGTAGGTACAGTAATGTAGTTTCTGTATGACTTCTTCAGCTACAATCACTGTCAGTGGTGTCTGTTTCTCAGTGGCTTAGGCTGCACTT
Source organism: Colobus angolensis palliatus (assembly GCF_000951035.1). Taxonomy (NCBI): domain Eukaryota; kingdom Metazoa; phylum Chordata; class Mammalia; order Primates; family Cercopithecidae; genus Colobus; species Colobus angolensis. The sequence continues at coordinate 623,866 of NW_012118321.1, forward strand.
GTTGTTAGAGGCTATGGTGAAGCTTTCCTAGGGATAGTTATGCCAGGAAGGTTAGGCAGGCTGGTCCTTGAGCCTCAAGAAAACTTGCTTAGGCTGGTCCTTGAGCCTCAAGAAAACTTGCTTATGTGCCAGCAGTGACAGTTGTGGGCTGGGTGGGTGGAAGGGTCCTTGGGCCCCTGGGTGGCATATGTGGCATTGTTGATGGCAGAAGCAGTGGCAGGCCACCATGCAAGCCCCTTTAGTGCTGCACATGGACACTAGCAACGGCAGCAGTGGGCTGGAAATTCTAGTCCTCTGACCCCTGAGTGGTGCATGAAGATGGGTGCCAGTAATGGTATTAGTGGTAAGCTGGGTAGGACAGTCTTCAGGCCCCTATGAGATGCACATAGGCATCAATGTGGGCAGAGTGGACCCATCCGCTACTCTTTGGATGGTGTGCACTGGCACCAGCAAATAGAACGAATTCATCCCCAGAACCCTGAATAACACATGTGGACACTGGTGGAAGTGATCATAGTGACGTTGCCCTTAAGGCCCCTGATGGTACATTTGTGCACTGGTTGCAATGGATGAGGCATGTACAGAGCCTTTACTTTTAACCACTATGTTGTATTGCTTATCAGGATAGATACTGTTTTCCTTGTTCAGTGATGTTTTCAGTTAAGAAGTTCAGAGAGAAAAAAAATGACTTTCCAAAATTCAGATACCTACTAAGTGGCACAGAAAGTATTTGAACCAGGACTCATTGGTTCTTAAGCCCATGTATTTTAAAATAAGTCATGATATTGCCCACATCTTTGTAAGAACTACAAATGTGCATTTTAATTTTTGGCCGGAAATATTGCCTAGTAATCTCAAGAGGAGGCAAGGTTACAGGCCTGAATTAACTTTTAGTAGTGGGTTATTAGTGAAAATACCAGCACAATCTGCAAAGTCCCTTTACCATCACGCTTGGCTTGAAATTGCTACTCTGAACGCTGGTGGATGCACTAATAACTGTGAGCTATTAGTGCTGTTGTTATTGTTGCCTGGAAAATCACAGGAGGATGACACTTTTCACTGATTGCCACAGCCAGCGTTTCCTCTGATGAGATGTATTTGGTAAATAAAGTTCTAGTTAATTACTTATAATCCTATTTGCACATATGTTCCTGATAATTATCACCAAAGGCAAAAGGCCAGTGGATGCTGAGAGCAGAAATACTTAATGGACTGAGTAGGGCAACCTTGTTAAATAAACAGCAGCAACCTGAAAACACCTTTGCCTCACTTCTGCCATAAAGTTATCTTCATTGTGAGACCTTTACTAGGGTAAGATAAAAGAATTACCTTTTTTCCATTTATAAGGAAGACCTCAGTCATTCAGCAGAAATGTATTTGGCATTTACTATGTGCCAAGCACACTTCTGGGTACTGGAAACAATTACATTATGAAAATGACAATCAAATAACTTTCTAATGAAAAAGAAATTGTGTTTTCCAAGACCCTGTCAATTTCACCTAAACTCTTAGGGTTCTTTAAAATTGCCATAATATCCAGCACTCAAAATTGTGATACCACTTCTCTCAGTCCCTGACCCAACAATGTTCCTTTCCTTCCCTTAATCTAGCTGAACCAGGATGGCTTTTTCAAAAGTAATATTTATTCACAATTAGGGAAAGACAGAGGAGATGTACATAAGAATAAGTGAGAACACTTGCCAAGTTTACGAAGTCCAAGCTTCTGTTCCAAATAATGTTGCATTCCTAAGGACTTCAAAAGCACCTGATCTTTGATTCCTACTTTCCCATCTCTCTGCCATTTTTTCCCTCTGTCTGAGAGTCAGTCAGCTGCTTACATTGTCATTAACTCACAGAATTGTAAGAAAACCATGTTTCTACTACATGACTTTGAATCTCATCACTTGATTTTAATCTCCAGACAAATAATTTATTTTCCTAGAGGCAAATGACAAGATGGAAAATGAGCAACTAATCACTATCATTATTAGTAATTTTATTTCCTAATTTGTGATAGCATATATTTTATTTTCTGTTTCTGATTCATAATTCGACTTTCCAAAATTGTCTATTTCAATTATCTTTCCAATGTGCCAATGCTTGAATTAATTTTCATCTATACTCTCAATATAATAATTTATGTTCTTAAAGTTAATAATTCATTTCTCATAGTTCCTGAATTAGTCTATTTTTACATTGCCATAAAAAATATCTGAGATTGGGTAATTAATTTTTAAAAAAGGTTTAATTGACTCACAGTTCTGCATGGCTAGGGAGGCCTCAAGAAAATTACAATCATGACCAAAGGTGAAGAAGAAGCAAGGCACATCTTACATGACAGCAGGAGAGAGAGAGAGTGTGCAGAGGAAACTGCCACTGTTAAACCATTGGAACTTGTGAGAACTCCCTCACTATCACAAGATCAGCATTGGGGAAACCACCCCCAAGCCCCAATCACCTCACACGAGGTCTCTCCCTTGACACTTGGGGATTAGAATTTGAGATGAGACTTGGGTAGGGACACAGATGCAAACCATATTATTCCACCTCAGCCTCTTCCAAATCTCATGTGCTTTTCACATTTCAAAACCAATCATATCATCATGTCTTCCAAGCGGTCCCCCAAAGTCTTAACTCATTCCAGCATTAACCCAAAAGTCCAACTCCAAAATTTTACCTGAGACATGGCAAATCCTTTCTGCCTATGAGCCTGTAAAATCAAAAGCAAGTTAGTTAGTTCCAAGATACAATGGGGGTACAGGGATTGGGTACATGTTCCCATTCCAAATAGGAGAAGTTAGCCCAAATAAAAAGGCTATAGGTCCCATGCAAGTTTGAAACCTTGCAGGGGAACCATTAAATCTTAAAGCTCCAAAATGATAAACTTTGACTCCATGTCTCACACCCAGGTCACACTGATGCAAGAGGAGGGTTCCCATGGTCTCAGGCAGCTCTGCTCCTGTGGCTTTGCAGGATAATGCCCACCTCCCAGCTGCTTTCATGGACTGGCACTGAGTATCTGCACCTTCACCAGGCACATGGTGTAAGCTGTTGGTGGATCTACCATTCTGGGGTTTAGAGGGCAGTGGGCCTCTTCTCACAGCCCTGCTAGGCAGTGCTCCAGGGGGCCCTCTGTGTGGGAGCTCTAACCCCACATTTCCCTTTCACACTACCCTAGCAGAGCTCCTCCATGAGGGCTCTGCCCCTTCAGCAGACTTCTACCTAGACATCCAGGCATTTCCATATATCCTCTGAAATCCATGGAGAAGTTCCCAATGCCTGTACCCTGTTGTATCTTGGAAGTTCCTGCTTCAAACTTGTCCATATCTTCCTGTCTTCTTCTGAGTCCTCCAAACTGTTCCAACCTCTGTCTCTCAACCTTTGACCTCTGCCTCAGTCAAAGCTCTGACTGGAACTTCTTAACTAGTTCCAAAGTTACTTCCATATTTTGGAGTATCTTTGTAGCAGTACCTCAAACTTGTAGGGAGACCCCCTGAAACTATTGCTACGGAATTAAAGATGAAATGCTCCTGATTATTTTAAGTACAAAATTGCATGCAGGATTGTGTAAAGACAATGCCAGGTTGGACTGCCAGAATGAGCCAACAGCGCAAGATGTGCTTCCCCCTGCAGAGAACCTATGAACGGACGTGCAGTCAGGGAGGTTTCACATCACCAAGATTCCTATCCCAGAAAAGCAGATGTTCATAGCTCTGGGAATGGAATGCGACCCGTGTGGAGAGCCTATAAACAGATGCATGAGGGGCACCTGCTCATAAGGATAAGATAGGGCTATAAACGCCCTCATCTTGCCATGGCTCTTCTAGGCCTCTTTAGGGTTAAGGCATATTTCCTTCTGAGAATATCTGGTCTAACCAGTTGTCTAGCTTCATGTCCTGTTCCTATGGATTGTTTGTAACCAGCTTTTGCTGCAACTGTTACTGCTGATTAATATATTTCTTATCACAGGTTATGGAAAGACTGTGTTTCTGTTTTAAGGCTCTTCTAGAAATTACTGATGCATACACTATATTATAAATTTTTATCTCTGTATACTGTACTTCTGCATACAGATGTTATGTTGAATAATTACTTCATCCCCCTGTGACCATCTCACCTCATAATCAAACAACCCTAAATCCCTCACTAACCTACCCCCTCCCTCACTAAACTTAATAATAAATGCTGGTATATCCAGTGCATTGGTGGCACCACGGGACCAAAAGTGGTGACCCCCCTGGACCCAGCTTTCACCATCTTGTGTGTGTCTATTATTTGTCGAACTGCCAATTCACCCAGGAACAAAGAAAGGGCCCCATTGCATTGCGGGCTCCTGGCCAGATCCCGCAATACAAACTTCCAGTATGACTTTACTGTACTATTCTGTTCTCATACTGTTATAAAGAAATATCCAAGACTGGGTAATTTATAAAGGAAAGAGGTTTAATTGACTTGTAGTTCGCATGGTTCGGGAGGCCTCAAGGAACTTACAATCATGGAGAAAAGGGAAGGAGGCACCCTCTTGATAAGGCAATAGGAGACAGGAGACAGCACAGGAAAAACTGCCATTTATAAAACCATCAACTCATGAGAATTCACTTACTATCATGAGAACAGCATGGGGGAAACCACCCCCGCAATCCAATCACTTTTCTCCCTTGACATCTAGGGATTACATTTCAAGATGAGATTTGGTCAGGGACACAGAGCCAAACCATATCAGTGGCTTTATTTTTGTGACTCAGCAAATTGCTGCTAAGGTTAGCACTGACAGAGTGTAATAGATTAAAATTTGGGGAGTCAAAAGATTTGTATTTGAGCCCCATCTATGTTTTTTACTAACTCCATTCATAGAAAAGTGATTTAACTACTTTATTTACTTATTTATAACTATGCCATGATACTGTATTATATATTATATATATATTATAACTATGTCATGTTACCATGCACTGGTAAGAGAGATTTGCCCTCATTTATACTGACTAGATTTTCTAAGCTAAGGAGTATTTGCATAATATAACATTGCATTTATATCTGCTTCAAAACATCAGATAAGGCTTAGCATAGTGGATCACACCTGTAATAACATCACTATGGAATAGTAACGCAGGACGATCTCTTGAGGCCAGGAGTTCAAGATCAGCCTGTGCAACATACCAAAACTGTGCCTCTATAAAATAAATAGCAATAATATTTTTTAAATTAGATAAATTTACCTCTATGAAACCAAGGATTTTAAGACAAGATGTTAAACCAGTATGGGCTTCCTCTCCAAACCCAACCAAAGAGGCAACAAAGAAGAAGTCAAGATATTGAAAGTTCTCATACCCACACTTCACACCTGAAATAAATGCCTGAGAAATCCTTGCAGATATATACAAAGTGCTTGGGTCTCAGCATGAAAAGGAAAAGGACCCAAGACAGAGGGATAGGCTGAGGTAGACGATTCTGTTTATATCCCTTAATTTTCTCTATATTTCCCTACAGATCCCCAAGGCAGAGATGTGATCAAGGTAGGATAAGTCAGGCTTAGAACTTAAGGTCACCTCCTCAATTGCACTTACGAACTTAGACTTCTACTGGCTCTCCAGACAACTAACTTCAGAAAACTCAGAGCCTTCATAAAACAATGCATGCAGAAAAAACAACAATTAAATAATCAAAGTCACAACTAAAATAGTGCTCAAGCCTGGGCACATGGATCAGTACCTGCTGTATTAATGTGAAGCAATCAAAAGGCACTGTCTAATATTGAATAAATTTAAAAATCTAATAATATATTGTTTTTGATATAATAATAATATAACATAGATGACTATAAAGGTATGAGAAAATATATGAGACATAAAATATTTTACATCACCCAGAAATATTTTTTTAAACATGGTACAATTAGAGGCACTTTTAAAACATGAACACAAATATAGAGACTCCCTCAGTCAAGAGGTGAGCATTATCCCCCACTCCTTGAATCTGGGCTATCTTGTGATGGTTTCAACCCATAGAGTACTGTGGATTTCACTCTATGTGCCATTTAAGCCCAGGTCAAAAAAGTCAGGCAGATTCCAACTAGGTCTCTTAGAATACTTGCTCTCTGGATGCTACCTCTTGGGATGCTTTCTTTTGGAACCCACGAAGCCTAAGCCTAATTATGCATACTTTCTATAGTACTATAGTCTACTTTCCCAACTAAGCCCAGCCTTCAGGACATCACAGCCTATGTGCTAGACATATGAGTAAAAAAGCTCTTCAATTACTTCAGCCCCAGTCATTAAATTCTTCCAATCTGAGTCCTCAATAATCATGGAGAAGAGGCAAGCTATTCCTACTGTGTCCTGTCTAAATTCATGTCCCATAGCATCCTTGAACATAATAAATGTTTGTGTTTTATGTAGCAATATATAACTAAAATGACAAAAATCTTAGAAAATAATAGCTAACGAAAACTTTTTAAAAAATCTATATGTCTTGAGAGGAAAAACACTAAATAATCCATATGTTAAATATTGAATTCTAATGTAAATTATGTGATATTTTGAGCTTAATAACAATAAAACTGGTATCCATCAAAATTGAGAAATGCATCTAAAGTCCACCTTAGAGAGAAATGTATAGGTTTGAATTATAATTTGAATACGTGAAAAAATTAAAATATAACAGCTTTCCAATGAATTAAAGTTAAAAGAAATCAACAGAATAAATCAGAAAAGAGTAAGAGGCAAAAACATAATTAAGGGCAAAATAAATGACATGTAAAATAAAAATATGAGGGAATTCACAAAACAAAAGCTGATTCCATAAAAAGATGAAAGATACATATATATGCCATAACTAATCAATATAGCCAATATAACCAGAGAGAAAGAAAAGTTTCAGTAAACAAATCTGAATCTCCACAAAGGGAGGTAAAAGGAGTAGCTCGTGTGATTTTCTTGGTTCTACTCAGATGATCCAGGATAATATTATTTTAACACCACTGAACCTTAATTTCATCTGTAAGGTCCATTTTGGCATGTAATATATAACACACTCACGGCAGAGAAAAGACACAGAGAAGGCGATGAGGGCCAAAATTCTGCCTACCACACCTCCCACGTCCATGTGGGCCATCAGACTCTTTAAATACTTCTATTGTCAGTGTTGCAGGCTTCTCATCAAAAACTTCAGATCCTCTCCCATTAACAGAAAAAGTTTGTGCTATCCCACTAAGAGAAAAATATCGTGATTGTTTTCAATATCCTTAGATCTGGAAAAAAGTTTGTGTTTTAATTTTGTATGGCCCTTTGTTTTTCTTGTTTCAGAGGCTAGGGACCTTATCTTACTTATTTTTGCAGCATCTGAAATACCTAACACTGTGATTTGTGCATTGTGTGTGTTTACTGTGTTCGTTTGATAAGGAAAGAGGGTCGCATGATGGGCTTTGGTGTAATGCAGACTTGCCTTCAAATGACAGTGCTGTTATTTATTAAGTGGATGGATGAGTCTGTAACGTGTTTAAGTTATTTAAATGTTCAGAGTCTTACATCCTCACTCATAACATAGGGATAATGCCATCTCTCCATTCTTGTAAAGTAGCTATTATTAAATAAAAAAAAAAAAACATAGAAATAGTAATTCTGTCCTTCAACAAACATTTTTTACTATCTTATAATTGTCAAGCCATGTGATTCTCACTGGGTATTTAGTGATAAATAAGACAGCCTCTTTCCTCATGAAGCTCACAGTCTAGAAGGAGAAATATACATTCAAACTAAATATGTGAATATACATTCCAAGTAAATATTTATGAGTTTCCTTAATACCTGATTATATGAAGCAAACCTGATTGCCTTTCAGAGTTGGTGGATTGTTTGCAACACAAAGGATACATGCTTGAGAGGATGGATACCCCATTTACCATGATGTTATTATTATGCATTGCCTGCCTGTATAAAAGTATCTCATGTACCCCATAAATATATACACCTACTATGTACCCACAAACATTGAAAATTAAAAAAAAAAAAAAAACTGATCAGTGGCCTATATATAGAAAATACCAGTGAGTTCCATATAAAACTTGCAAGCTTCCCTAACAACATATCCAGCAGATGCCTACCATACTCTGTTATGCACCTGATTGTTCTCTGACCTATCACATATTTAATCACCTCATACTGGCTATTTATACTCTCTCTGTACTTTTGGAGTAATGTTTCTGGTCAACTGTTTGTTTGGGTCTTAATTTCAGCTTCAATCCCTAATGCTGCTTTTCAAATTAACCATGCTCTTATTCTCTGTATGATAAAGGCTATTTCTATCCCCAGACTACACCCAAACCAACCTGTGGTACCCTCAAAGATAAAGAATATGAAGTTTTATGGGGAAATATTGATAGTTGGGACAGAAGTGAAAAGCTTATAATCTTATTTTATGCTTCTTAGTGGATTTTTGTTCCCTCCCCAACCCTTCCTTTTTAATTAACCAAAATAAACTCATAGTATAAGCCTAGGGTTCAAATTTGAGAAAAACATACTAAAGGATCTCATGAACTCCCTCCTCCAAGTACTCTAAGCTTTAGTCCCCTATTGAATGATCATTTAGTCTTCCTGAACTAGATTCCCTTGTTCCCACAGAAACGTCTGTACTGAAATTTGATTTGATGTGACACTTAGCTTTTCTGGAGAATCTGTTTAAATATTATCCATTTGAAAAGCATTTCTGTATTTATTTAATAATGGAAGTTGAAGATAGGTTTTCCCCCATATGTCCTTAGAATTTAGTGTCAAGAAAACAGTTGTTTTGGTAGTTTAAATTGTTTGCTTCCTTTCACTAGAAAATGACACAGCATTGTCCACTGAATCTCTTTCTTGCTTGGACTGCTAAATTAATTTCTCGGTTTGCGTACTTCATTCTTCCTCATTCTCATATTTCTTGGGTAAAATGTGTTTACTCATATATATATGTAAACATATTTGTATGTATGTTTACTCATGTTTTTGCATTTTAAATGCACTTCTCTAGAAATATTTTCATATTGTGTCTTGGCTTACATTTAGCATTTAAATGTATTTTCACTTACAGGTAACCAGATTAACTCATTTATAGGTAATTAACATATTTTTAAAAAATAAATTTTATTGCGTATATTTAATGTATACAATATGATGTTATGAGATACATATAAATACTAAAATAGTTACTATAGTTAAGTAATTTAATATATGTATCATCTCGTGTGTACCCTTTCTTTGTGGCAAGAGCAACTAAAATCTATTAATTTAACAGAAATACCTAATACAGTAAAACTTTATAATCTTTATGTTGTATGTTAGATCACTACACTTGTAGATTTTACACATTTGTAACTTTGGACCCTATGGCCTACGTCTCTCTACCCCCATCACCTCTGGTAATTACTGTTTTATTCTCTACCTTTACATATTTGATAATTTTTAGCTTCCATATAGATATCATGCAATTTTTTTTCTGTGTCTGGCTTATTTCACTTAGCACAATGTCCTCTCATTTTATCCATGTTGTGACAAATGTCAGAATCTCTTTGCATAAGGCTGAATAATATTTAATTATACACACAAACACACACACACACATCACAGTTTATCCATTAGATTTTTGATAGAAATCTCTTAATTTTTATCTGGAAGATGAGCTATTGTAATGTTAACCCTCAGTTAAATATGCACAAACTCTCATCAACCTACCAGGTCATGAGCTACAGATCCCACTTGTTCAATAGTCCAAACTGGCACTGGTTCCCAAAAGAAGTGAGTGACAAGAAGTACTAAGTTCTTTATCGTCAATCTCACAATGTGAAAAAATACAGGCTCCTGAGTTCATTCTTAAAGATAGATCTTAAAAAAAAATTGGCCAAACTAGACAGTCCTATATAACGCAAAAAAAAAAAAAAAAAAAAATTAAAAGGTAAAAATCAAATGAAATATAAAGCAGTTTTTTTTTTTCCCAAATGAATCTGTAATGACTTCCTAGGTCTTTGCTGTTTTGAGCCCTTGGTTTTCACACCATGGAAAACTGAGCCCCCACCACATTACACTTGGCGTAAAACCGTACCCTGAAACCCTATTCAGTGTAAATGCAAATACTTCTAATCTCAACCTCTAGCCCCGCTTGCTATTTTTCTGGAGATAAGAAGTATTCATTTTAGGCCAGGCGCGGTGGCTCAAGCCTGTAATCCCAGCACTTTGGGAGGCCGAGACGGGTGGATCACGAGGTCAGGAGATGGAGACCATCCTGGCGAACACGGTGAAACCCCGTCTCTACTAAAAATACAAAAAACTAGCCGGGCGAGGTGGCGGGCGCCTGTAGTCCCAGCTACTTGGGAGGCTGAGGCAGGAGAATGGCGTAAACCCGGGAGGCGGAGCTTGCAGTGAGCCGAGACCGCACCACTGCACTCCATCCAGCCTGGGCGACACAGCGAGACTCTGTCTCACAAAAAAAAAAAAAAAAAAAAAAAAAAGAAGAAGTATTCATTTTAACCAATTAGTATTAGCTCAAGATAATTTTTCCAAAAAAATTATTTGTAAAGCCCCAATATTTAAAATGGGCAAAAGCAAAATGGCCCCAATGAAGCAGAGATAGGGGATCCTGAGCCCTGTTTTTGACAGATATCTGAATCCTAACCCTCTCTGGTTTTGCAATCCCTATTTTGACGATTCATTGCTCTTAGTATATTTGTTAGTACTGAGGGAGAAAGATGATCAATTAAGAGCTTAACATAGCAAACGGAAATTCATATATCCACATGCAGACACCAATATGTAAGAAAGAGGGGTACGCTGAAAAATATTTAAACAAGATATCTGACCTCTCTGAATATTTAAAATAAGTTATATAATAGTGACTGCCTTATAAGATTAAATGAAGTACTGTGGATATTGAAACATAGAAAATGCTTTATAATATTTAGAGAAAAAGATAGAATAAAATCCGGCAAATTGTATCTGCTAATGTAGCTTAAGTCATGAAGTTATTGAAATATATTAGTGCTTGGTGGGAATGGTGGTACACCTGTAACCCCAGCACTTTGGGAGGTGAAGGCAGGAGGACAACTTGAGCCCAGGAACTCAAGACCATCCTCGGCAACATAGTGAGACTCCGTCTGTACAAAAAAATCAAAAATTAGCCAGGGTTAGTGTTGCATGCCTGTAGTCCCAGCTACTCAGGAGGCTGAGGTGGGAGGATCGCCTGAGCCATGGAAGTCAAGTCTGCAGTGAGCTGTGATTGTGTCATTACACTCAGCCTGGGTGACCAAGTGAGACTATCTTAATTCATGAATAATTTTTGTGTAAAGTTTAAATCACTAAGTGTGAGCTGAAAATATTTTGGGGTGTGTTTTTCTACGGTATAAAGTTGTTTAAATTTGAATAAAACAAAAGAAATAATATGGTCAGAAAATATTTTCATACTCCTTGCTAAATAGCATTTCCAAAACATCAGAACTCTACATAAGACCTACAGGAAAGGTTAAAACACTGTTCCAATGTCTTCTGAATAGATTTTTGAAGATCAACATTTATTTAGTTATGTAATTCACAGGATACTTAGTTATATAGTAATATCATCAAATAAAAATAAAGGAATAAGCTGAGGGCAATTTTCCACATCCATTGCTTCATTGATTCAAAGTTAGACTTATATAATCCCAGAGATCCACAAGCTTATGTAAAATTTAAGCAGTTACTTACAAGATAGCTTTATAAGATTATATTATAATCTTCCTTACTTAATATTCAGAGTGTATCTTCCCACCTTTTGAAGAACATATTTATTTGTGATATTGAAGCTTCATCCAGAAATGGCTATATATGATCATCACATTTCCTAGACACACTGGCCCAGAAAGGAAACCAGAAGACAATGACAGACGCCTGATCTATCATTGTTCCTTTAGCATTTTCAGTCTTTCTGAGACATCTATGGAAGCATTATGACATACATAGACTTGTTGTAAGGTCGAGAGACAGGAAGGAATTTATATATAATTATCTACCTCTCAATAAAACGTTAAGGAAAGAGTTGGCTGAATAAGTTGCAAGGCAGGTATATTGCATTTATCGGTTATTCCAAGCTCTGCTGCTTATTACACACAGTTTGTTTTTTTTTTTTTATAATTTATCAAGATCTTCTTTGTGTGGTGGATTATAAAAAGCTTAGAGACAAAGTTGGATCTCATCTATGGCACTTGTTATGCTTAGCAATCTTAACCTCACTTCTGGCTTCATTTGGTTTTATTATTCCCTTTGCTTTTCTCTATTTTAAAATTTCACTTCTGTGATTTTTTTGCATTTTATTATATTCTTGTTAAATGATATGTATACAAAATCAAGATACAAATGAATAAATTGACTTGACAAGCCACTTAATATATTTGATTCTTGTTTTTCATATTTATAAGATGAACACAGTAAGTACGATAAGACTGTTTACCTCAGAATGAGTAGAAGACACATTACGGGATGAAAAGAAGCCATGAACAACACAGAGTATGTTGGTCCCTGTGAAGTTTTTATCTTCTAGTCAATAGTGAGCAAACTGTAGACAAGAAGATAAATGATTCTAAATTACTAAATACACTATGAAAATAAATTATGATATTACAAGGTAAGAGACTAATGATCAGGTTTCACTTTGTCCCTTTCTTTTAACCTTTAAGCTCAGGGGGACATGTGCAAGTTTGTTGTACAGGCAAACTCATGTTATGGGGACTTGTTGTATAGATGATTTTGTCATCCAGGTAATAACCCCAGTACCAACTAGTTATTTTTCTGCTCTTCTCCCTCCTCCCAATCTCCACACTTTGAAAAGTCCCAGCGTCTGTTCTCCTCTTTGTGTCCATGTGCTCTCATCATTTCGCTCCCACTTAGAAGTGAGAACAGGTCGTGTTTTTCTGTTCCTGCATTACTTTACTAAGGATAATGGCCTCCAGCTCCATCCATGTGTCTGCAAAGGACATGATGTCATTCTTCTTTATGGCCGCCTAATATACCATGGTATATATGTATCACACTTTTGTTATCCAATGTGCCATTGATGGGCATTTAGGCTGATTGCATTTCTTTGCTATTGTGACTAGTGCTGCAATGAACATATACATGCATGTGTCTTTATGATAGAATAGTTTATATTTCATTGAGTATATACCAAGTAGTGGGATTGCCGGGTCAAATGGTAGGTCTGTTTTTAGCACTTTGAGGAACTGTCACACTGCTTTCCACAATGGTGGAACCAATTTACACTCCCACCAACAGTGTATAAATCTTCCCTTTTATCTGCAACCTCACCAACATCTATTGTTTTTTAACTTTCTAATAATGGCCATTCTTGGGAGATGGTGTGTATCTCCAAAGATGGTGGGAGGTGGTATGTATCTCCAAAGATGGTGGGAGATGGTATGTCACTGTGATTTTGACTTGCATTTTTCTAATAATCAGTGATATTGAGCTGTTTTTCGCATGCTTCTTTGCTACACATAAGTCTTATTTTGAAAAGTATCCATTCGTGTTTTTTGCCCACTTTTTTAAGTGTTTTTCTCCCCTTGAAAATTTATTTAAATTCCTTATAGAGGCTGGATATGCAACCTTTGTCAGATGCATAGTTTGCAAAAATTTTCCTGCAATCTGTAGGTTGTCTGTTTACTCTGTTGATAGTTTCATTTGCTGTGCAGAATCTCTTAAATTTAATTAGATCCATTTGTCAATTTTTGCTTTTGTTGGTATTGCTTTTGGCATCTTTGTTATGAGATGTTTGCTAGTTCCTATGTGCAAAATGGTTTTGCCTAGGTTATCTTACAGGGTTTTTATAGTTTTGGGCTTTACATTTAAGTATCTAATACATCTTGAGTTGATTTTTGTATATGATACAGGAAGGGGTTCAGTTTCAATGTTCTGCATATGGCTAGCCAGTTACCCAGCACCATTTATTGAATAAGGAATCCCTTCCTCATTGCTTGGTTTTGTCAGCTTTGTCAAAGATCAGAAGGTTGTAGCTGTGTTGCCTAACTTCTGGGTTCTCTATTCTGTTCCATTGGTCTATATGTCTGTTTATATACCAATATCATGCAGCTTTGGTTACTGTGGCCTTGTATTATAGTTTGAAGTTAGGTAACATGATGTCTCCAGCTTTGTTCTTTTTGCTTAGGATTGCTTTGGCTATTCAGCCTCTTTTTGGTTCCATGTGAATTTTAAAATAGGTTTTTTCTAGTTCTCTGAAAAATGCCATTGGTAGTTTGATAGGAATTGCATTGAATCTGTAAATTACTTTGGGCAGTATGGCCATTTTAATGATAGTATTTCTTCCTATCTATGAGCATGAAATATTTTTCCATTTGTTTGTGTCTTTTGCGATTTTTTGAGCAGTGTTCTTAAGTTATCATTGCAGAGATTTTAGAACTACTTAACTACTTAGTTAGCTATATTCCTAGGTATGTTATTCTTTTGGGCAATGTCCACATCCAAAAAGCAGAAGTATCTTAAACTGACAATCTTACATCACAAGTAAAAGCACTAGAGAACCAAAACCAAACCAGCCCCAAAGCTAGCAGAAGACAAGAAATAACCAAGCTGAACTGAGAAAGATGAAGATGCAAACAAACCATTCAACAGACCCACAAGTCCAGAGGTTGTTTTTTTGAAAAATTAAGTAATATATTGTATTAGTCCATTTGCACACTGCAAACATTTCAAGACACAAAATCAACATACAGACTTCACTAGCATTCCCACACACCAACAACAGCCAAGCCAAGAGCCAAATCGGGAACACAATCCTACTTCACGTCTTTCTACCCCAGACACCAACACCTCTCCTCCTTCATCTGTGTTGTACTAGCCTATCGATGGTTTTCATGGTCTGGGAAAAGCTTTTCTGTGACTTTGCACTTTCTAGCCATTTACCATTCTCTCCCTATGGTGGTTTCTATCATACCAATGATAAGGAATTTCCATTTGCTAATTCATTTGCTAATCAAAGCTGTTCTCAGATGCATTTAAGATACTTTTCAAGAATGAAGATGGATTTCCGTCTACCTGACACTAGGTAATTTATTAAGAAAAGAGGTTTAATTGGCTCACAGTTAGTTCTGCACGGCTGGGGTGACCTCAGGAAACTTACAATCACATGGTGGCAGGGAGAAGGGGGAAGTGCCACACACTTTTAAATGATAAGATCTCATGAGAACTCACTATCATGAGAGCATGAAGGGGAAAATCTGCCCCCATGGTTCAGTCACCTGCCACCGGGCTCCTCCCTTAACATGTCAGGAATACAATTAGACATGAGATTTGGGTGGGAACACAGAGCCAAACCATATCAGATATTAATAAGAAAAGAGAGAATAAGCAAATAAATGCAATAAGATAAAAAGGAACGTTACCACTAATCCCACAGAAATAAAAAAGAAGCATCAGAAATTTTGAATACCACTATGCATATAAACTAGAAAACCTAGAAGACATGGGTAAATTCTTGGACACATACACCCTCCAAAGACTGAACCAGGAAGAAAATGATTCCCTGATCAGACTAATAATTAACTCTGAAATTGAATCAGTAGTAAATAGCCTAAAATCAATAAAAACCCAGGGTCAGAGAGATTCACAGTCAAATTCTACCAGATGTAAAAAGAAGAGCTAGAATCATTCCTGCTGAAACTATAATAAAAGAATTGAGGAAAAATGGCTCCTCCACAACTCATTCCACGAGACCAGCATCATCCTGACACCAAAATGTGGTGGAGACAAAACATAACGAAAGTTTACGCCAATATCCTTGATGAACATTGATACACAAATTCTCAACAGAATGCTTGCAAACTGAATCCAGCAGCACATCAAAAAGATAATCCATCAGAATGAAGTGGGCTTTATCCTTGGGATCCAAAGTTGATTCAACAAATGCAAATCAGTAAATGTGATTCATCACAGAAACAGAACTAAAGAGAAACACCACATGATTATCTCAATAGATGCAGAAAAAGTCTTTTGATAAAATTTAGCATTCCTTCATTTAAAAACTCTCAATGAACTAGGTGTTAAAGGACTATACCTCAAAATAATAAGAGCCATCTATGACAAACCCACAAACAACATCATACAGAAAGGATGAAAGCTGGAAGCATTCCCCTTGAAAACCAGCACAAGACAAGAATACACTATCTCACCATTCCAACATAGTTTTGGAAGTCCTGGCCAGAGCAATCAGGCAAGAGGAAGAAATTAGGGCATCCAAATAGGAAGAGAAGAAGTCAAATTATCCCTGTGTGCAGATGACGTGATTCTATATATAGAAAACCCCATAGTCTTGGCCACAAAGTGCCTTCAGCTGATAAACAACTTCAGCAAAGTTTCAGGACACAAAATCAGCATACAAACTTCACTAGCATTCCCACACACCAACAACAGCCAAGCCAAGAGCCAAATCGGGAACACAATCCTACTTCGTTTCTTTCTACCCCAGATACCAACACCTCTCCTCTTTCATCTGTGTTGTACTAGCATATTGATGGTTTTCATGATGTGAGAAAAGCTTTCCTGGAACTTTGTACTTTCTAGCCATTTACCATTCTCTTCCTATGGTGGTTCCTATGATACCAATGATAGGGATTGCCATTTGCTAATCAAAGCTGTTCTCAGAAACATTTACGATATTTTTCAACAATGAAGATGGATTTGCACTGTGCTATCCAATAGTACCATCTATTCTTCTCTGACAGGTTTGTGAGATGAGTAGATTTATTCCTTCATAGAGATGACAGAGGCAAATCTCTTTTTTTCTTACTTTTTGTGAACCTAAACAGTTAGTATAATGTAGGAGCTGAATTTCTAGTCCTACATGTAATACCCAACATGATAGAGATTTGATCTTTCCTCTGTTTGAGTGGAGAAGAAAACATAATGGCTGTTGTTCCTCTCATCAGTATTTATACTATGGGTTTGAGTCACTGATGTAATTGTGCATTTTATATAAACCCTCGAGAATAGGAGGCCTATTCCTCACTCTAGTCCCCCAAGTTTCCCAAGATTACATAAAATGTACCCAATACGATTTTCCCTTTCCACAAGGGTATGTGAATAATATTTGAATTAAACATTGGAAGCACACGCCCAGTGTCTCCAGATAAATTTCACTTGAAATTCAGAACACAATACTTTGTGTCACCAAGTGATATGGTTTGGTTCTGTGTCCTCACCCAAATCTCATCTTGAGTTGTAATCTCCATAATCCTCGTGTGTTGCGGGAGAGACCAGGTGGAAGGTGATGGGATCATGCGGGCAGTTTCCCCCATGCTGTTCTCATGATAGTGAGTGAGTTCTCATAAAATCTGATGGTTTTATAAGGGACTCTTCCCCCTTTGCTCCTCATTCTTCCTCTTCTTCTGCCTTTTGAAGATGATGCTTGCTTCCTCATCCACCATGATTGTAAGTTTCCTGACACTTCCCCAGACATGTGGAACTGTGAGTCAATTAAACTTCTTTCCTTTATAAATTACCCAGTCTTGGTAGTATCTTTAGAGCAGTGTAAAAATGGATGAATACACAAAGAATGCAACCACTGGGTGTCCATCACATCTGTGAAGCTAAAAGGTCATCTTTTTCTCTTTCCATAGTGCTTCTGTTTTTTAACATCATATTTAATTCTTCCAGTATACTTGAACAATTATATCACCTATAGAATCATTCTAATATATTCTTGGCCCTTTATGCTATAGAGATTGTGCATCATGCTTATATCAGGCATGGCCTTATTTGATGTGATTGGTAACCACTGAACTGCAGAGTTTGAATAACAGTGAGTGTCCATTCACCAAAAAGGGGGATGATGAACGCAACTGTTAAGTGAATTCTGATGGCACAACCAATGTTGAGGACCCAAGCAGAACCCAAAATATTAGCAAAAGAAATATATAGCAGCAAAACACACTGGGATAATTAAGTTTCCACTTGTTGGGAAGATGGGAATGTATCCCTAGTGTTTCCACCACTTGGTACTAATAAAACAGTCAAAGCAGTAAGCACACCCTGGCCAGTCACACTTGAGGATGTTTTATAATCAATTCTAGATTGCTTTAGTACTCATTCTACTTCAGAAAATAAATACAAACACAATAAAATGTCCGTTTTGCCATTTGGAATCTGTTTCAGTTGCATTCCTCTATCTTTCTGCATCATGTGACATCTGTTGCAATGAATGAGATCAGATGCAATAACAAATCGAGAAAAGAACGCAATAAATCTCTTAGCATTTGCTTTGGATTGCCTGTACTATCGGCAATAGCAGGTGGCAGCCTCTGAGTTTAGATTTTTTCTAACAACTTAAGGAATTCCAACAGAAATTTGGTAGACAAAAAAAAAGCAGATATTTATCAAGACTTTCATTGATCCTGCTTTATTTGGTGTACAATGCATATTTGAAGACATGCAAAGATCCTACTTCTTTTTGCTTTAATCATAATGTGTTGTCAAGTGATTGAAATTACTCACCTTCTGGTTGTTACCATAAAATCAACAACCCAGAGAGGAAAGGTTTTATTTGACAACCACATTACTAAAAGATCTATGAAAAATATTATGAGTAAGTATTTTATACTCATAAAAAAGCAGTGAAGAAAACTGCAAAATCACTTTTTATTTCTTGCCAAGGGCAAGAAAATATAAGCATAAAGAGCAGCACAGCCACAAACAGCATGCATATCACTACACATTCTTCATGTTTATGCATCATGTAATGAAAAAGACCTTCCAGAGATACAAACTATAAATACATTCCAAAGAAAAATGGAAATGAGAAAAAGCTAAGGGATTGTTTTGTACTGGAATCTCACTTTTTTGTTACCTTTATCTTGTTTTCATTCCTATCAAATGAGAAAAACCACAGAAGAAGCAACATTAAATATTTTTCAAGGGTTCCAGTTAATCTACAAAAATGAGTTTCTTAATGATAGTGTTGAAACATAGGAAATGAGTTGGGCAGCATGACATAGATAAGTTCAAGGGTAGGTCAAACTTTCCAAAAGCAAAATAAATTTGGTGACACAGAGCTGAAAATGTCCTGGCTGTTGCTGGACATCTGATAGGCCACTGCTATTGGCATATCAAAAAAGGCAATTTCAAGGGGAAACACAGTTTTTCTTATTTTTTTTAAAAGCTATTTCCTTGATTGTAGTGATGGTTTCACAGTTTCATGCATATGTTCAAACATCAAATTGTATATATTACATATTTGCAATTTTTGTATATGCATTATACCTCAATAAGTATTTTTTAAAAGAAACGCAGTTTTACATAGGAAATTTATAAAACATAAAAGAATTATGTCCACTTGGATGTATAAGTATCACCAGCGTTTTTAAAATTGAAAGGTAAGTTAAAGCATGTCTCAATGTGATAACCAGCATATAAAAACCAGATTGGCAATATAATATACCTGCTTCAGAGATTAATGGCAAGTATTTTCAATATGCTTCTGGGGAAGTGGCAGTAACATGCCCTTAAAAAACCTAAATAAAAATCTATTTTCTTGGTCAAAACTACCACTGAGTAAGATAGGTGATCAAAGTATGTTCTGGCAATCAGCTTACTACTGTTCACATTATAGTGGACATTTAAATCTCACAGAGGATTTTTTATCCTGATTTTGAAAAAACACAAAACAAATGTGGTTGTCATTTAGAAATAAGCATTCTTTTGTTATCCTGTTTTCTCAAATCATTTAAATTTTAAATAATTTGATTATTTAGAGCGATTATTGGTTCTGTTGTCACCCCATTCCTTAACCTTTTTATTAGCTTCCAGGGTTCAAGGGGGATAGAATGGGAAAACACTCAAGTGAAAATGAGAAAAATTCCTAGAACTCTCTAATATTGGACAAGAGTGACTTTTCTTTCTGGGCTCCAATTTGCTCCACTGTAGCAATAAGTTTACGTTCCTATTCAGCTGTAAAGTGTTGATTATTTTTCTAGTGGAACTATCAAAAATTTGCAGGGACTCATTGAAAAAAAAATGTAAATAGCTTTATATAGCTAAATCTTACTAACCACTTCCTACCTGGTAGTCACTAACTTAAACTAGGCCCTTTCTTATTTCTCATTTAAGCCTTACAACAAACTCACAAGGTATGTGCCTTTTCTCCATTTGACAGATGATAAAATTGAGGCTAAAAAAGGTTAAGAAATGTGTACTGTATGGAAATAAAAAGAAACCCTGGAATATGTGGTATGAAAGATTAAAAGATGCTATAATCTATTGGAGATACAAATATAGGCGAAAGACACATCCTATAAAGAAATGAAATAATAGTAAACAAATATAAACCAAATACTTCCTGTCCAATTTAGACAGTTGCTCAATCAGGTGTGTACAGACACATACACAAACACACTCACATCCTTTATGGAATGCGATTGGATGTAAATAAGTAAATAATTCTAAACAAAGAGGAGAGAGAATGGGAAGATTTTAAAGCAAGGAGGTAGATGAGTATGCACACATATGGATCCTATGGCACAGTGCAATTGCTAGAGCTCGGCTCAGATTTGCCTCAAACATCACAGTGACCCAAATAAGGTGGGATTCAATTAAGAAAAACAAAAAGAAAACCTTGTATTATCAATAGGACTTAGACATTAGTACAACAGACATTGATGGCAAGACAATTCTTAGTTGTTCAAGTCAATTTTGAGCACTTGCAGAACATTTAGCATCCTGGAGCAATGTCCAGGCTTTGTGACAACCACCATGCCTTCACCCATTTCCATGTTTTCCCACTTGAGGACCACTGAGTTACAAGATTTACATTGTTCATCATCTTCCATTTAGAAAACCGTAACCAATTAGAGTAGATCAGATTCTCAGTGATAATTTTTTTAATTAGAATGTTGCTTCAATGTATACAAATATAAAACTAGGTGCAAATTAGTTGTCTTCATTGTCACAGCACTCATCAAGCTATAAAACAAAAGTGTCATTAAATAACAACAAAATAACCATATCTATGAAAACAAGAGTAATGCATGAAATGAATATGGCACTGACTGGCCTCCATCTTTGGGCTTTGTATGCCTATGATACCAAGGACTATGTGATTATTCCATTCTTCCCACAGTTTTTCTATTGTCCAGACGTTTTCAACTCTTAAATTACACAACATGCCATAATATAATTTGACCTTCACTTGGTGCAAATATTTCACTTCCATGTAATGCCCACACCTAATCTTTCCTCCCTAGTTCGAGGCCAAGTAGTAGCGCTTGATGCCAACACAATTATAACACTAAACCCAGTACAAAGATGGTTAGCCAAGAATTCAAAAGGTCTCCAAATGACACTCTTTTCACAGATTTACTCTCTTCATTAATGGAATTTTTCTAAGTGATCATCAATTATTTCTGTCATTTGTCCTACGTACGTGCAACCTAAAATACAATTAAGTTCTTTGCAATAATATACAGCAGCTTTTCAATTTTTTAAAAAAGTACATGCTAAAAAGCTACATATGCTTATTTTTCTGATGGGGGCATATCTTACCCTAAATATTGTGTTGTCATTTTCATCAATAGATGAAATTGACATAGATAATGTGGTAAGCATTATTTGTCTCTTTACATATGTCTTAAAGTTTTGCAGACAGGAGTGCACAGATAATTTTATGTAAGACTTTTCTATAAAGTGTTATCTCCTCCTGGCTTATAGTCTGGCCTTCTACTGCCATAGTCTTATCTAAACAATTTCAGTTAGTAGAAACAATCTTGACTCTAGAATAGAGTTTAGGAACTAAATAGACTCAGTATATTTTATACACGATTATATGAGACTGAATTTTCTGCTTTGTTTCCATATATTAGTGAGTAATTCTCGAAGTATATTCCTCTGTATCTTTTTTGAATAACAATTGTTGTTCTGTGAAAAAAACAAATAAAGCTCTGTCATCAGTTAAGCTAAGCTATGTTAAGAAAAGCAATTACAATCTTTATTTCAGGACTTCTGAAGTTTTTAATGTGCATCCTCAAGAGGAAGATGCAGTGTTTCCCAAAATTACTTAATCATAACATGTGAAAATGTTTCTATCATTATTGTCATAACCTATTTCAAATATGGTTCCAAAGCAATACCACTCTAGCTAGTGAAAGCTTGAGTAGTATACAAAGCAATACATGGTTTTATTAGCTATATAATCTGGCACAAGCAGCTTAACCTCTTTGAGCCCCATATTCATTACTTCTGAAAATATGGATAATAATTGGAATTATCTAATAGGGCTGTTAAGCAGATTAAACACAGTATGTACAAAAAACTAGCAATTAATATAGGTACTACTATTTCTCATAGCCAATTTTACTACTTGCCTTTTTCTCTATTGTAGCACTAATTCATCTGTGCATCTGTGCAATTGTTGAAAGTCTGCTAAAATTATGAATGATGCTAATAAAAATATTCATTTACGCACTCATTCATTCAACAAATAATTGTTGAAAACCTACTATACATTAACCACCATGTTAAATTTTGGAGAAGAGAAGATGGGTGTGACACAGAGCCCTTGTCCTTGAGATACTCACAGTTCTTATGAGAAAGAGCCATGGAAACAGATGGGAACACAGTGTCAGAACACAGAATTCCATAATATGCCATTTACTATGTAGTCACTAACTTAAACTATGCCCTTTCTTATTTCTCATTTAAGCCTTACAACAAACTCACAAGGTATGTGCCTTTTCTCCATTTGACAGATGATAAAATTGAGGCTAAAAAAGGTTAAGAAATGTGTACTGTATGGAAATAAAAAGAAACCCTGGAATATGTGGTTCCAGGGTTTCTGGATCTTTTCCAGATCTTATACAGAGAGAGATCTGAGAAGCTGTCTGACAGGAAGGAGAGACAGACATGGCTTCCTGGAGGTGGTGGTATCTGACCTCAAACTGGAAAGGTGATTCACGAGGTCGGAGGTGATAAAAGTGAAACAAGGAGGGCATTCCAGGCCCAGGCGTGATACAGCATTATGGGACCTAGAAAACGTACTTTGTTATTTCTATTGCACAAAGTATAAGAAGGACAGTGGTAGATGGAACTGCAGAAAGCACTATTCTTGTATAACAAATACTTGCAGCCTCTTTAAAATGTTGCCTTGCTTTTCTTTCATTTCACACTTTCATTTTCAGCTGGCGAGTCTGTGCATTCATACATCAACTCTGCAAGTTATAATCATGAAAGCTAATTTTACCATGTGCCCAGCAGCATTCTACGGTCTTTCCATTTTATAATTCATTTACTTTTCACAACTTTTTCAGGTAGATTCCAGTAATAGCACTTCACAAATAAGAAAGTCCAGCCAGGAAGCTGTAAAATGGTTCGTCCAAGGTTATGAAACCAGTCAATGACAGAGCCGAGATGAGCCCCAGTGTCTATTCTCTTTCCCTCGCTCTCCTACTCGGGCCCCCTTTTCCTAGTATCTCTATTCACCCACCTGTTTCCCCTAGCAGAATGTAACATGCTAACTTTTCACATGCTGTCTCTCAATCTTTCTTCATAGCATTTATTCCAATTGGAAATTACTCTTTTGTTCTCTTGTTTGGTTATTTCTATGCCTCTCCCACTAGTATGTAAGCTCCATTACTCTTCAGTTCACTATTGAATCCCAAGTCCTAGCATAGTGGTTAAAATAGAGTAGGCATTCAATGAATTTCCATTTGAAAAACAAAGCAATTAAGGGGCAGAGAAGTTGATATTGCCAAAAATTTTTATAATTCAAGAGTGCGACAGATGTAATTTTAATACATCTTAGATAAACAGAAAGTGCTTTTTGAATCATAAAATATATCCATTCCATAGATTTTTGAGGAAACATGTTTTGTTTTGCTTTGTTTTGAGACAGAGTCTCAGTCTGTTGCCCAGGCTGGAATGTAGTGGTGCAATTTTGGCTCACTGAAACCTCACCTCCTGAGCTCAAGTGATTCTGGTGCCTCAGCCTCCTGAGTAGCTGGGATTACTGGCACATGCCACCAAGCCTGGCTAATTTTTCTTATTTTCAGTAGAAACGGGGTTTCTCCCTGTTGTCCAGGCTGGTCTTGAACTCCTGGCTTCATGTGATCCTCCCACTTCTGCCTCCCAGTGTGTTGAGATTACAGGCATCAGCTACCATGCCGGCCTAGAAAACATGTTTTTTTGTTTGTTTGCTTTTGAGATGGAGTTTCACTCTTGTCGCCCAGGGTGGAGTGCAATGACATGATCTTGGCTCACTGCAACCTCTGCCTCCTGGGTTCAAGTAATTCTCCTGCTTCAGCCTCCCGAGTAGCTGGGATTACAGGCATGCGCCACCACACCTGGCTAATTCTGTAATTTTAGTAGAGACCAAGTTTCTCCACGTTGGTCAGGCTGATCTCGAACTCCTGACCTCAGGTGATCTGCCTGCTTCGGCCTCCCAAAGTGCTGGGATTCAGGCATGAGCCTCTGTGCCTGGCCAGAAAAGTTTTTAATTAAGATATTGGTTCATCATAAGATCTGAAAATTCTGATACCTAGTCTTGTCCCAAATTAAAACAAACATCATAGGTGACTGCCTTAAACATTCTTGCGATCTCTTTGTTATAAAACAAGGAAAGTCTCTATTCGCTTAGCTACGGAATTTTCTATTTCACAATATATACTCTTTTCAAAACAGAGGCTCCCAAACTATCGGCTCTTGAGGAAAGTCCTGAAGATCTATTTTGCTTGTCCAACACTGTAGTCTTCTAAATAACTGAATTTCAAAGTCTTTTAGGCAAGCAATTCCCAGTTTTCCAGAGGTTAGGCCATTCCCTACTGCTTTATACCTAGATACACTCCTTGACACACTTACTTTACAAAACAGTTATCGGAAATGCTGGCAGCAAAATAAGATAAACTGGTTCTCTCACATTGCAGATGGAAGTGAATGTCATACAGCTATTCGGGAAACCAATCTGGCACCATCTTTTAAAAGAAAAAGAGACACTCACCCTTTGACCTAGTAATCCTTGGTAATTTGACAAATTGGTCATTTTAAAAATTGGCTTCTAGCAAATTGATTTTTGACGAATTGGTATGCTTCTAGCAGTGCATTTTAGGTATTATTTTTTGTTTTCGTTTGAATTTTTGATTACTGGTTGTAGTGAATGCTGTGATGTACTGCCTAGATACCACTTCAGGACTCAGCCACTTAATTCCCCAGCTGCCAGGAGTGTTGGCTGCTAATGGCTCACAGCTGTGATCTTTTCTGGGCATTGCCCTTGGTCTAAAGGAGTTACTTTGCTCAAGGTTATGTCTCTTCCCCAAGGGCAGCTACGTACAATGATTGGTCAGTGCAGGGCTATGAAGGCCCAGCTCCCTTGCCTCAATTCTGGATAACTGTGAAGCTCTGGACAAACTCCAGAGCTTCTTGTCGAATCAGATGGAAAATCTGTGGCACCTGCACCACAGTTAACCTTCTCCCTCTATTCAATCACTTTCCCCTCCCTTGCAGGTGTTGATTTTTAATGGCATCTCCAAGAAACCTCCTGAATGCAAGTTTCTCTCTAGAGTCTGCTTCTCAGGAACCCAATTTGAGACTCTAGTGGTGTGGAATAACATTGTAAATAAAAATATGCCTTTTTAGATGTTTTGCAAATTGCAGAAGTAATACATATGTGTATCTAGTAAAAAATAAGAAACAAAGATACTAATAATCCTATGCACATGGAGATAAAAGTCCCAATACCTAAATACGCAAAACAATTCACAAGAGCATTGCACATGGTGGCGCAAAACTTGAAGACTGTCCACTCCACAAAACGGAGACATAATTAAAATGATTTAGCATACACCAACACCAAGGGCTATTATGCAGAATTTTGTAAATAATAAATTAGAGCTCTATAAGTTGATTCAAGATTTTATGAGGCTTTACTAAGAAAAACAAAGATGTAAAGACACATACGAACCAAAGTTTAAAAGCATAAAACGACCCAAAAAACTGTGTATATGTCTATTAGTATTAAGCGTGTGTACATGTATATGTATATTTATATGAACATGGAGGAAAGTAGAGTGGTTAACATGGGTTGTGGGGTGGAGCTATCGGGATCTATTATGTTATTGCACTTGTTACCAAAAGTACGTATTTCATTTGCAATTTGAAAAAACGTATGATCAAGAAAAAGTTAATTAAAATGAAGTTTAAACTTAAGCATCACTAAATGTAAATTACTTTTTCAGCTTTATTGAGCTATAATTGGTAAATAAAAATTGTATATATTCAAGATGTACAATGTGGTGATATGATATACATGTAGATTATAAAATGATCATACGACAATAAAGGGAATTAACACATAAAAATCTCACGTAGTTACTATTTTGTGTTTTATTTTGTGAGTGTGTTTGTGTATGTTGAAGACACTTAGATTGTACTCTTTGAGAAAGCGTCAAGTAAAACATACAGTATTATAACTGTAGTCACAACGCTGTATATTCGATACCGTGAACATATTCATCTTATATGTGAATGTTTGTGATCTACATGTCCCCAATTACCCCATCCCAGCTCCTGGCAAATACCTTTCCACTCTGCTTCTAGGCGAACAATTTTTTCAGATTCTACATATAAGAAAGATCATGCAATGTTTGTATTTCTCTGTCTGGCTTATTTCACTTAGCATAATGTTCTCCAGGTTTATCCATTTTGTCAGAAACGGCAGGACCTCCTTCTTATTTATGGCTGAATATTATTCTTTTATACGTACACCTTCAGATAACTTTAGTTTTAATTTGTTCTTCTTTTTCTATTTTCTTGGAGTATAAGATTAGGTTATTTGATTTTTTTTCCCCTTATTAGGCATTTATGGTTATAAACTTCCCTCTTAGGGCTAATCTTACTGCATCCCATAAGTTTTGCTATATTGTGTTTCCATTTTAGTTTTTCTCAGGATACATTTTGATTTCCCTTTTGACTTCTTCTTTAACCCACTGGTTGTTCAGGGGTGAGCTATTTAATTTCTACATATTTGTAAACTTTCTAAAATTTGTACTGTTGTTGATTTCTAGTTTCATACCATTATGGTCAGAAAAGATACTTGATATGACTTCAAGTCTTTATAAATCTGTTAAGACTTGTTTTGTGGCCCAACATAAGACCTATCCTGGAGAATGATCCATTTGCCCTTGAGAAGAACATATATTCTGCTACTGTTAAATTGAATATTCTGTGCATGTCTGTTAGGTCCATTGGCCTATAGTTACATTCAAGTCTGATGTTTCTTTTTTGATTTTCTTTCTGGATGATCTATCCATTGTTGAAAGTGGGGTGTTAAAACTCCATACTATTATTGTATTGCTGTCTATTTCTCCCTTCACTTACATTAATATTTGTTTTATATATTTAGGTATTCCAATGTTGGAGATATATAAATTTACGATCATTATATCCTCTTGATGAATTGACCCTTTTATCATTACCTAGTGGACTTTTTTGTCTCTCAAGACAGATTTTGAGTGATAGTCTATTTTGTCTGATATAAGTATAATCACACCTGATCTCTTGGTCACCATTTACGTGAAATCTCTTCCTCAATTATTTCACTTTCAGCCTACATGTGTCCTTGAGCATAAAGAGAGTCTTTCATCAACACAATATGATTGGATCTCATATTTTTATCCATTCACGCACTCTGTTGATTGAATAATTCAGTACATTTACATAAATTAATTAGTAATTAGCAAGGACATACTATCGTGATGTTGTTATTTCATGACTATGTTGTAGTTCCTTTCTTCCACTCTTGCTGACTTCCTTTCTGATTTATTTTTTGTATTGGTACACGTTGAATCCCTTCTCTTTAACTTCTGTGATCTAATAGATTTTTCTGCTTTGTGGTTATCATGAGGCTAAGATTAATCATCTTATACTTATTACATTCTCTTTTATGCTGTTGACAGCTTAGCTTCAATTACATATAAAAAATGCTACAATTTTACTGCCACCCAGCCCACATTTTACGCTGTTGAAGTAAAACTTTACATTTTTTATATTATGTATCCACCAAGAAATTATTGTAGCTATATTTATTTTTAATACTTTTGTCTTTTAACTCTTATCTAGAGTTAAATGTTATTTTAAACAATGAGATCTCCTGAGAACTCACTCACCATACCCAAGGGAGGATTATGCTAAACTATTCATGAGAGCTCTACCCCCATGATCCAATTACTTCCCACCAGGCTTCTCCTCTGACATTGGGGACTACAATTCAACATGATATTTGGGTTGGGGGACACAGATCCCGACTTTATCTAGCAGGCACATAATGTGGTTCCAGCCCCACTAGACTGAATTTCAGAAGGTAATTCTATAAGCCAAGGGACCCAATAGCAGAAAATATTTATCTCCTGGAATCAGTCTCTACAGATTGGAAGAATTGTCTGCTCCATCAAATGCACAGGCACATGGATGTTAAAGAATCAGGCAAACATCACAACACTGGAGGAAGCTCATGAAACTCCAGTAAATGACCCTAAAGAAATCAAGGTATACAAATTTCCTGAATAATAATACAAAATAACGATTTTAAAGAAGATGAATGAAATGCAATAAAACACAGATAGAAAACTAAATACAATTAGAAAGACAATGTATGAAAAGATTAGAAATCCAATACAGAAATAGAAACCATAAAAGAAAAACGGACATAAATCTTGGAGCTGAAGAACACATGAATTAACTAAAAAAAATATTAGATAGCTTCAATAGTAGACTTGATCGTACAGAAGAATTTGTGAACTTGAAGAGAGGTCATTTGAAATTAGCCAATTAGAGGAACAAAAATAAGAAAGGATGAAAAAGTGTGAAAAGAGCATAAGGAACCTATGGGACACTATCAAACATAAGAATATATGAATTATGGGAGTTACAAGATAACCGTGACTGTGAGTGTGAAAGTGGCAGAAAGCTTATGTAAATAAATGCTGACTGAAAACTTCTCAAATCTTGGGGTGGATATGTACATCCAGAATTATGAGTTGCAAAGAATCCCAAGCAAGACAAACTAAAGATTACACTAAAATACATTATTATCAAATTGTCAAAAGTCAAACAGGAAGACAGAATCTAGAAAACAGCAAGAGAATTGAGATTTGTCATTCAAAAGGGAACCCACATAAAGCTATCAGCACACTTCTCAAGGGAAACCTTGCAAGCCATGGGAGAGTAAAATAATATAGTCAAAATATGAAAAGCAAAACACTGCCAGCCAGGAACGCTATACCAGTCAAAAATGTCTTTCGAAAATGAATGACAAAGATATTCACAGACAAACAAAAACAGGAAAATTCATCACCACTACATCTTCCTTACAAGAAATGCTAAAGGGAGTGCTTTAAGTTGAAATGAAAGGATGCTAAGTAACAATAATGAAAACTTATAAAAGCATAAAACTCACTGGTGATGATAAATACATAAATCATATTTAGAATATTCTAGTACTGTAATGCTGGTGTGTTATGCATTGTTGTCTAATTGTATTTAGTTTTCTATCTGTATTTTGTTGCATCACATTGATCTTCTTTAAAATCATTATTTGGACTTATTATTCAAGACATTTGTAAACCTTGATATCTTTAGGGTCATTTTCTGGAACTTTGTGAGTTTCCTTAGGTGTTGTCATGTTTGTCTGATTCTTTGTCACCTATGTGCCTATGCATTTGAAGGACCAAACAATTCTTCCAAATTGTAGATACTGATTTCAGCAGATAAATATCTTCTGCTTTTGGGTCGCTTGGCTTATAAGATTACCTCCTAAAATGCAGTCAGGTGGGGTTGGAGTCAGGTCACATGGATGCTTAATATGGTTTAAATCTGTGTGTCCCTCTCCCCTCTTCTCCCACTCTCCCACCCCCCCGCTCAAATCTCATATCAAATTGTAATCCCCATTGTTGGAAAAGGGGCCTTGTGGGAAGCAATTGGATCATGAGTGTGGAGTTCTCATGAATGGTTTACCACCATCCCCTACTTGTTACTGTGTAGTAACAAGAGATCTGGTTGCTGAAAAATGTGTGACACCTCCCCCTTCTCTTTCCCTTTTGCTTGTGCTCCACCCATGTTAAGACATGCCTGGTTTCCCTTCACCTTCCACCATTACTGTAAGTTTCCTGAGGCCTCATTAGAAGTAGAAGCCATTATATTTCCTGTACTACCTGTAGAACCCTGAGCCAATTAAACCCCTTTTCTTTATAAATTAGACAGTCTCAAGTATTTATAGCAGTCGGAGAACAGACTAATTAACTGCTACAGGATCCACAGTGGGGTCCACATTTGGTGGCTTCGTTACCAGGGGCTTCAGTGGGCATTGATACTGCCTGGTCCTGAATGGACTGGATTGCCTCCAAGACCTTGATCAGTAGGGCTGATATTGGGCCAAGTGTTCACTTTAGAGTCCTCATTTAGATCTGGTGGGCCTATTTCCAGGTGCACAGATGGGTGTGGCTCATTCTAGGTCCCAGGGAAGGCTCCCACTGTGCCACTGAGTGTGTCCCTGGGGAGTCAGAACCGTCACTCTACTATGGATGAGAGAGAATTGAACCAAGTCAAAGGGCTGCTTCATGGTTCATGGCCAAGACCAAAGTCTGCAGGCCGTCCTCTGGGGGCACATACAGGTGTGCCTCCTGCTGGGTTCCTGGGTAAGCAGTACTTTCCTAAAGCATGGGTAGCAGAGGCAGGAGCAGGGTTGCAGGGTCACTTCAAGATCTAGACTGGGATCAGGTTTGGCAGTCCTGCCTCTAGGGGCACAGAACGACATGTCTTCCGGTGGACTCCTATAGAGGCAGGTCTACTCTTAGACTGCAGATGAAAGGGGCTTGAGCTAACGTATAGGGCTGTTTCAGAGTCCACAACAGGGACTGAGATTTGTAGACTAGTCATCAAAAAACAGGTGGTCATGACTTTTCCCAAGTACTTTGATGAGTGGTTATGGTTGCAGTACCAAGGACAAAGTGGCCTATCAAAGAGACCACAGGGGTCAAAAGGCCATTTCCAAGACTGTAGCTGGCAACACAGTCAGTGAGCCTCCCACCCGTGTGTGGCCTGCCCTCTCTAAACATTCCTCCTTGGTCTTGGGTTCTACCAGGATTTTGCAGTCTTCTACCTTGGTCTCAAAGCTCCTACAAAGGCACTTTCACTGCCATGGATGGCAGTGAAATTATTGCTGCTATTGGGGGATATGAGCAGAGGACCTACTATTGTGCAACCTTAATAAATACAAGTTAAAGTAAAAATAATAGTTTATGGTCACTGAGCACTGAAAGCAGCCCAATGTACTAAAAATCAATTCATTGAAATCCAACCTACCGGAAGACAAATTTGTCAAATTATCATATTTCTGAGCTCTAACTTTTCCTGTCCTGCCTCTCACTGTCATATATGCCAGTAGCTGATTAAATGCAGTTCTTTGTTTTCTTTACTCTGCTCCCACATCTCTCTATGACCCTGACCTCACTTCTGCCTCTACTTTCCTGAAAGATAGAGATAACATTTTCATGGACTTGGTCCTTCTCTTTGTCTCTGACAATGCAAGCGTGAACCATACTATATCAGGTATTAGTTACTTGTATTCCACTTTTCAGAAAATTGCTCACTGATGATGTCATTCTCTAACTACAAAAGATCCTCTCCCCTTGCTGCAGCTACTAATAAATTACACCACTTGCACGTTCCAGAAATCTCTCCTCACTCTTTAGTTTTTGGCCACCTTCCATTTCCTAATGTTTTTCATTCCTATAAATTGATCTCGTTCTGCCTTTATTATTATTTGTGCCTGTCAAAATTCTGCCCATTCCACAAAGTCAGTCTCAAAATTCTTTAAATTTGTCTTTTATTGAGGCCTTTGTAATTGTGTTGTCTTAATCTACCTTGAATTACCTATGAAACTGGAGAGTGGACATGGTCAGTGTAGCAGTTGCATAGATTCCCTTGACTGCAGTTGGCTTTCTCTATCTTGGGACAGTTTTAGGTGGAACAGATAGGAAAACAGTCAAATCAGCACAGAAGGCTAGTGATGTTATCGATATCAGAGTAAATTTTCCCCAAACTCTACCTTGTCTTACTTCTGTCAGATTGTAAGCTCCAGGAGATCCCAGACTGTAGGTATGGCTCTTAGTGTATGCTACATTTATTCAATTTAATTGTAATTTTGTCTATGGATAGTCATCCACAAGTGATTCACATGGTGCTGACACTGGCTGAACTCTTTCTTCTGGGTTGATGGGCATGATATACATTGTTTTCTAGCTGTCCTTTCCTATTTCTAACTATCATTTCTGGACTGTAATATTATGGTCACAGGAGGATTGATGCCAATATTGCACAGACCAAAGGGTAATGAATAGGGAAGTTTCAACCTAATTGTTTTCACAACTAGCTGGTAAAATGAGACATCTATATGCAAAATGAAACATAGGCAGAAACACTGACTACTGACCAGAGAAATGTAATAGAAAAATACATAGCAGAAATGTGTCGATACTTTTTTTAACGTTGACTACAGTTAATAAAGCAGTGTCCCACAGAGGCTAGAAAGATAGGCTAGTCTATGTGTTTATTTATTAACTTATTATGCTTTCTTTGTGAACAAAAATAAAACCAAACTGAAGAAAACGTAGTAAAGAAATGCTTTGAGTAGAAACGTAGTGTAGAGAAACATTTGTGTCATTTTAGCCTAGTCACTGTATTTCTATATGGCTTTGTCTGGAAATACAATATGGTAACAATACTCAAGGCATCCTTAATATTACATGGTTGCAATTTTCTTCCCCAAATGGGTACATCAAATATCTACAATGCCTGGATGGCCACCTGAAAACAACTAACAATTATGGCCTGATGATAAACAGAAGAGATAGAAAACAATAATGGCTAAATATGTAATAATTGAAATTGCCAGTTCATAGCCAGGAAAGAGCTCTCTATTTAAATGTTTTATAGCCATCATTTCATGCAACACAGAAAATTTTCATTTTATTCAGGCCTGAACCTTACCTCATCATACAAAATTGTCTACTTTGTTGTAACACCTCTCCAAAGCCAAACTGAAAAGGATTTTAGTACTTCTGAGAAGATATGACTCAATTTTAGAGCTAGAAGGAATCCAAAGTATAATCTTATCAATTTCTTCATCATCTTTCACATGAGTAAGCAGAAGGTCAGTGTGGTAAAGAGATTCGCCTATTTGCATGAGAGCATCTGAAACAGGACAAGAAGCCCAATTTGTGGCATTGGAGCCAGCACTGTTTCCAGTTAAACATTTTTTAGAGAGTGAACTTCCTACCCCAGGTTTTAGAGAACATTATTTAAATAACTAAAATAAAAATAAAGGGCTTCTAATTCAAAATGACTTCCAAGAGACTCATTTTTCTCTCCCAATTTGTACATTTCATCATCTTGACCTCCAGTGTTCCTGTTATAAATCACAAACATTATGCCATGTTTGCAAGTTACAGTCTACAGGAATAGAAATGAACACATAGCAAACCTATACCACCTAGGCTGGAGAATTTTTACTATCCCTTCAATCTTGTTACTTGTTATTGGTTGGCTCAGGTTTTGGATTTCTTCCTAGTTCAATCTTGGTAGGTTGCATGTGTACAAGAATTTGTCCATTTCTTCTAGATTTTCCAATTTATTGGCATATAGTTACTCATGGTAGCCACTAATGATCCCAGTATTTGAATGCATCTTTCAAATCATCTTCTAACCCTATTGTCAAAATATAAGCTACTATAAATAGAAAAAGAGGCTTCTCTAAGAAATGCATAAGAATAATTTCTAATATTTATGTCACTCAAACCTATTATCTTGTAAAGTCTTACAACCACTCAGGTTCCTATAATATATGTTTGGACCAACAACTTTTATAGTTGTAAGCTGTTTCCCTGTAAAATTACCAATTTCATGCCCTTTTTCTTATCCAAGCAAAAATACCTTCTCAGGCATATAGATCTGAGAAAAGAAAAACAGCTCAAAGCAATCTGAGCTATGGGAGGTATGCAAAATTTATCAGGCCCAGAGAGATACATGAGTATGACACTTCAGTCTTGCCCCCTACACCCAAGCCTGGGGCAATTGTTTAAAGGCACTTTGTTCTCTGACTAGCTGCCTCATTCACTATCTTCATTTTCCTGAAATTGATGATACAAAGAATAATGTACAGCTAATCAATAACTTATGCTATTTTAATGTAAATTCTTAGTAAACAATTTGGGGACTATCCTTACTTCCTGCCCCATGCACTTTGTTTTTAAAAGCCACTTGCAATTGATGTATATGGAAGTGTATATTTAGGGCAACTTGAATCTATGATCCTGTGTTATAATCCCCAAATTTGGCACAAATTGTTACAGTAGATAGCTAGTCAGGCATGAGCGGGGCAGGAGAGAGCTCCCCCTACTCCAGCACAATGTCAGGCTGTGATCAGGTTGTGATCAGGTAGTTGTCACAGTGCCTCTCTAACATAATGATTGGTCAAAGCTAGCTCCAGGGAAAGGCAGTTTCCCAAAAGATAAAAACACCTGAAACCGGTGATCAGCATCTTCACATAAGGGCTTGGGAACTGGGCAAGTGGGCTCAAGCATACACATTAAGAGGCAACATGGTGGAGTTTAACTGGTATATGACTGTCCAGGGGCATTCCATCAGAAAAGGGAAGAATGCCTCAGGTGAGCATGTGTACAACTCCAGTAAATACACCGTGTGTGCTCAGCTCCCAACTGCTAGCAGGCCACCCCACATGCGGGCAGCTCACTGTAAGGAAATAATCAAGGGAAATGGGATGCAAGCTGCTAGAAGTTTGCCAGCATATAAAACTTGATGTCCAAGATCAAACAGAGCACTTGTCCTTCAAGTTGTCCGCTTGTGTCTTCCAAGTGTACTTTCCTTCCTTTCGTTCCTACTCTAAAGCCTTTTAATAAACTTCCACCCCCGCTCTAAAACTTGCCTCAGTCTCTTCTTCTGCCTTATGCCCCTCAGTCGAATTCTTTTTTCTGAGGAGGCAAGAAGTGAAATTGCTGTTGACCCGTACAGATTCACTGCCGGTAACTCAGATAACTTCCACTGCTAACAAAACAAACACTCTATTGATGTTAATTTTGCCTCTTTTTGGTTTTTTTTTTTTTTCCTTTCAGTTGACAGATTGCTCTGGGAAACACCTGGATGTCAAATTCCCAGTGGTTTCCCAGATGACAACTGAATACTCCAATTAAACTGTGTGGATGTTCTTAGAAACATTGACAACCAGTTGACAGACAAATCTTTAGAATGCCAATGCCATCTGAGATTCCATAGTGCATGAAGAACATGCATGTGAAGATTCCTTAGAGTCAAATTTCTATAACAGGAATTACACATGTTCCCCCTTCTCAAGTTTCGTACTAATAAAAAAATAAAGAAAGAAAAAAAATAGGGCCGGGCACTGTGGCTCACGCCTGTAATCCCAGCACTTTGGGAAGCCAAGGAGGGCGGATCACAAGGTCAGGAGATCGAGACCATCCTGGCTAAGACGGTGAAACCCCGTCTCTACTAAAAATGCAAAAAATTAGCCGGGCATGGTGGCGGGCACCTGTAGTCCCAGCTACTCTTGAGGCTGAGGCAGGAGAATGGCGTGAACCCGGGAGACGGAGCTTGCAGTGAGCCGAGATTGGGCCACTGCACTCCAGCCTGGGCGACAGAGCAAGACTCTGTCTCAAAAATAAATAAATAAATAAATAAGTAAATAAATAAATAAATAAATTGTTTATTGCATATGTATTAACTTTTTAGGTTTTCAAGATACTTTCCCATATCAGTTCACATGGCCCATGCCTTACATTTAGGAAAGATGAGCCTGTCTTATCATTTCCACATTTAGATGAGGAACTCAGGTTCAGAGAGGTGAAATGACTTGCTCAAGGCCATAATAGAAATAAAATTAAAATAGTCTTCTAAGATTTTGCTCTCTCTTAAATAAATGAAAGGATATACTCCAAGAAGACAAATACATTTGATAATTTAGGGGATAGAACATATATCAATCATATATGTTTAGTGGTGAAATCTATTAATTTCACAACTATTAGACATCCCTCAATGGTGTTTCTCATATCTCTACAACTCAGTTACTATTATAACATTGAGTTGTTGTGTTTTTAATATTGTTATTCACAAAACCAAAAATTTTCATAAATCCTTACTCTGTAGTCCTTATCACATCAAATGGCATGCCTATTTAGCTTGCCTACCAATGAATATTTCCCATCCCCTCTTTCTCCGTCACCCACTATATTCAATCATTCACAAATTCCTGCAGATTCTGTCTCTTCAGTAGCACTTATTTATGTTCTTGTCTTCATCCTGATATACAATGTCCTAGCTTAGTCCTACATTAACTCTTACCAGGAATAGTAAACAGATCCTTAACTACTCTCCTTGAGCTTTAGTTTCTCCCTCCTTAAACTGTCCTTTAAACTGCTGCCAGAGTGATCTTTCTAAACTCTGACCTCCTCCCACAAAAACAAAAACTACAAAAACACTCAACTGCCTCTGATCACCTCCAGGACAAAGTCCACATTTCTTAGTACAAGCTAAACAAGACCTTCAAATTTTAACCCAACTTCTCACTGAAGATTTCTGTATTTTTTCTGTACAGCGCAAGGATAGGAGTAAATGATTTCTAAAATTTCCTTCCAGCTTTGGCATTTTGTGACTCTGTAATTTGCTAAAGGAAATTGTGCTTGAGAAATTTATCAAAAAAACCCTGTTTTTTAACTTTCAGAAATATTCGTCTCAGAGTAGGGGAATGAGTTTTAAATACAAATCAGGGAAGTATTGCCAGTCAAGAGAGAAGGCCAGCTATTCACTCAAGTGGAGCAAATCAATCTAAAGAGAATTTCATTTTCTCTCCAAGCTGCAAGCTCCAAATCAGAATTAATATGATTCCTTACAAAGAAGCACTGCATATTCAGGGCCATTAGGGCCTGAATTGAGAGGTAAAGCTATTACTTCCATTAAAAATTAATTAGTAGTGGTAGAAAAAAAAAAGAATGTGACACAGTACATATGCAGAAAGTAGCTTGAGAAGGCTATTAACCGACACAACTGCCATGGAAAGACATAAGCCTCCCAGCTTCTCCTCTCCCATCCATCCTTCTCATAGCAGCTTGAAGACCTTCTTTTCAAATTCCATTTTCCTTAAGATAACCTGCAATGGGTCTGAATTAGGTGCATTTGAATAGTAACTGAATGATATCTATTTCATGGCTAATGTGATTGGCCAGGCAAAAACTGATGACTATTTCATATTAATCAGCTTTTCAGTGAATTCTGTGACCACATGTAGACACAGTAGGCTAGTGTAACTGATCAAACTGGACTCCCGTTTAAATTAAAGACGGATTCTCCTCTTCCTTGGCTTCTGTAGGTCTTTCCTTTCAAAAACAGCCTTGGGTCCTCAGCCCCTCAGGCACGCTGCCAGGCTGAAGTAGGCATTGTAACCAAGCTCTGAGAACTCTGGGAATCTCTGCATTCTATGCTCAGAGAAATCCAGCAACATTTTCCCAAGCTTATGTATCATTCACAGAGAAACAAAGAGTTATAGAACACAATTCAAGTTCATGAAAAAGGTCATTCAAAATAGCCAAACCTTTCTTGGATACAAAATCATAGGTTCTGTCTACATGAAACAAGAGGAGGAAATGTAGGTATTTTTAAATAAGTAGGTTACTGAGGAAATTTGTTAAACATTTAAAACAAACACCCTCAATCTATTCGATGGAGAGTAAACATGAGCTGCATTTGCTAATCAGCTCAACAGAAAGGCAAAGCTGTAAGTTCCAGATTTGGAGATGTTTTTCTGTCTGTAACTGCAGACATTTAGGGAACTTTGACAATTAATAAACATTAATTGTTACAAACATTACTTAAAATTATTTTTCAAGGGTCATTTTACAACTAAAAATTTCAGACACAACTTGATATTAAGTACCAATCCTTATTAAAGAATATGATTTACTTCATCAGGACAAAGCAATTGAAGTAATGAAAGAAATTCTATAAAACTGACTCAAGACTCGTTTCCTAAATTTTGGTGCTTAAATCTCACCCTGAGTAAAGAACTTTATTTTGTCCTGGAAAAAGCTAATCAAGATCCACACACTGAATTATCATCATGAGCAATGAGCAATGTGAATCACTTAAAATCCCTTGTAGATTTAGGAAAAGTAGCAACTATGCTTTTGTCATAAGAAAGCTATTTTTCTTTCCGTAAGATGTTTTCTGACATGAGATGATTGACAGAAAGAGAAACTTTAGCTGTAATAATTGAACTTCAGGAATTTGGTTCCCATCTTTAGAGCCAAGAAAATCGAGAGTTTAAAAAATATGAGTTACGAAGGTTTTCACTTTTCTTAGTTTCAAGGAGTTGGAGAGCCCTTTATATGTTTTTGTTTATTTTCCTCTGGTTTCCAACTACTTATAAGTCTAACTCTGACTTTAATATACTAAGGAAATTTTGTTAGTTGAAAATCATTTATAAAAACTGGATTAATAAAAGATTAAAGACTAACTTTTAAAAACATATTTATTTAGCTATTACTTACAGACTATAAAATTCACCATTTTAAGACTCACGGTTTCTTTTTACTTTAACTAGATTCAAAATGTTTTGCAACCATCATCACAATCTCAGTTAAGAATATTTTCTTTATTTTCCCCCCCCAGCTTTATTACAGTATAATTGAAAGATAAAAAATTATATATATTTATGGTATGCAATGTGATGTTTTGACATTTGTATACCTTGTAAAATGATGAAAATAATCTAATTAAAATGTCCATCATCTCACATCATTTTTTTGTGATAAGAACACTTGAGATCTACTCTCTTAAAAAGTATCAAGTATACAGTACATTTTATTAACTATAGTCATTGTACTAGAAAACAGATCTCCAGAATTATTCAATAATCTGCTAACTAAAACTGTTTCTTTTTTCTTTTTCTTTTTTTTTTCTTTTTGTTTTTTGAGACAGAGTCTGTCTGTTTCACCCATGCTGGAGTGCAGTGGCATGATCTCAGCTCACTGCAACTACTGCCTCCCAGGTTCAAGTGATTCTCATGCCTCAGCCTACCTAGTAGTTGGGATTACAGGTGTACACCACCACCCTTGGCTAATTTTTTGTATTTCTTGTAGAGACGAGGTTTCACTATGTTACCTAGGCTGGTCTCAAACTCTTGGACTCAAGTGATCTGCCTGCCTCAGCCTCCCCAAAGTGCTGGAATTACAGGCATGAGCCACTGTGCCTGGCCATAATACTGTTTCTTTTTACTTTCTTTCTTTCTTTTTTCCTGAGATGGAGTGTCGCTCTTGTTGCCCAGGCTGGATGGAGTTCAATGGCACGATCTCGACTCACCACAACCTCCTCCTCCTGGGTTCTAGTGATTCTCCTGCCTCAGCCTCCCGAGTAGCTAGGATTACAGGCATGTGTCACCACGCCTGGCTAATTTTTTTTTTTTTTTTTAGTAGAGACGGGGTTTCTCCACGTTGGTCATGCTGATCTCGAACTCCCGACCTCAGGTAATCTGCCCGCCTCAGCCTCCCAAAGTGCTGGGATTACAGGCGCAAGCCACTGTGCCCGGCTCTGTGTTTCTTTTTAACCAACATCTGCCCATTCTTCCCCATCCTCAGCCCCTGGCAAGGGGCTGTATTCTACCTTCTGCTTCTATGAGTTCAACTTTTTTAGCTTCCACATAAAAGTGAGGTCAGGCAGTATTTGTCTTTCTGTGCTTTGCTTACTTCACTTAGCATGATGTCCTCCGGGTTCTTCTATGTTGTAATAAGTGATAGGTTCTCTTTTTTGAGCCTGCATAGTATACCATTGTTTCTGTGTGTGTGCCTGTGTGTACCGCATTTTCTTTTTAATTGATCTGTCAATGGGCATTTAGATTGATTCTTTCCCCTGACTAGTGTGAATAGTATTGCAATAAATATGGGAGTGTAGCCAGTTCTGTAACATAGTAATTACACTTCCATTGAACGTGTACTCAGAAGTGAAATTGCTGGACTATATAGTCGTCTTGTTTTTAATTTTTAGACGAACTTCCACACTGTTTTCCACAATGGTTGTACTGAATGCACATTCTCATTGACATTGGACAAGGGTTCCCTTTTTTTCACATCCTTGCTAACATTTTTTTTTTTTTTTTTTTGAGACAGAGTCTCACTCTGTCACCCAGGTTTGAGTGCAGTGGTGCGATCTCAGCTCACTGCAAGCTCCGCCTCCCGGGTTCACGCCATTCTCCCGCCTCAGCCTCAGAGTAGCTGGGACTACAGGCGCCCGCCACCTCGCCCGGCTAATTTTTTGTATTTTTAGTAGAGACAGGGTTTCACCGTGTTAGCCAGGATGGTCTCGATCTCCTGACCTCGTGATCCGCCCGCCTCGGCCTCCCAAAGTGCTGGGATTACAGGCTTGAGCCACTGTGCCTAGCCGCTAATACTTTTTTATCTCTTGTCTTTTTGATGTAGCCATTCTAGCAGGTGTGAAGTCATAATTTATTATGGTTTTAATTTTCATTACCCTAATGATTAATGGTGTTGGACTGTTTTTTTAAATATATCTGTTTGCCATTTGTATGTTTTCTTTTGAGGAATGTCTATTCAGGTTCTTTGCCTATTTTTAAACTCAGTTATTTATTTTCTTACTATTGAGCTATTTGAAATGTTTATGTATCTTGGATACTAACCCCTTATCAGATGTACAATTTGCAAAAATAGTTCCATAGCTTGTCTCTTCATTTTGTTGGTTGTTTTCTTTGTAGTGCAGAAGCTTTTTAGTTTGATATAATCCCATTTTCTGACTCTACTTTTGTTTCCTGTGCTTTTGGTATCATATCTAAAAAATCAGTGCCAAGACAAATGTCAAGGAGCTTTTTCTCTGTTTACTTCTAAAGTTTTACACTTTCAGCTGTAACATTCAAGTATATAATCCATTTTGACTTAATTTTTTTATATGGTGTAAGATAATGGCCAATATC
The DNA here is from genome assembly GCF_000951035.1 of Colobus angolensis palliatus. NCBI lineage: Eukaryota > Metazoa > Chordata > Mammalia > Primates > Cercopithecidae > Colobus > Colobus angolensis. The sequence goes on from NW_012118321.1 coordinate 664,915, forward strand.
TTTTTTATTGTATAGGAATATCCAGTTCTCCCAACACCCTTTATTGAAGTCTGCCCTTTCTCTATTGTCTGTTATTGGTACCTATCCTAAAGACCAATTGACTAAATGCATGGATTTATTTCTGCCCTCCCTATTCTGTTGCATTGATCTCTGTGTCTATTTTTATGCTAATACCATGCTATTTTGATTACTATAGTCTTGAAATATATTTTGAAGTATATTTTGCAATCAATCATCAGTTCAAAAGGAAACCTTGTAGACATTGGTAGTAACTCAGGTATTACTTTCAAAATATCTTGCAGGTACTCAGAGCTTCCAACTGTGTACCTTTTGAATGCATGCCATTGAAATAAATAGCTGAAGCAATTGATTTAGGAAATGAGATTTAAAAAAAAATAATCTGACCATTTTAGGGAAAATCAAATATTAGCTAATATTATTTGTGAATTGTATCAATTTTTAATGAATAAGCTAAAAAGAAAAAAATTGCATTTAAAGTATTTGAAGATACTTGAGGAAATTCTTATCAATATGGTAATACAGCCTCCTTTTTGCATTTGGTAACAAAATGAAAAAAAGAATCAATTGTAAAATGCTGAAAAAATTTTAAATGTTTCTTTACTTCCACCCGAGTGTTATAGATTTTTGTGTTCATTTAACCAAAAAACCAGGATATAGATTTTTCAATGTAGGCATGGTGTCAAAACTGAATAAAACAAAGACAGCTGCTGTTATGAACTGAATCATGTACTCTTAAATCCATGTGTTGAATCTCTAACCCCAATGCGATTGTATTTGGAGATTTAACTGAGTTTTCTGCTAGATACATAGAACAACAAGTAGGCAGCAAAAATAAATGGGAACATAATGTATATATGGGTTTTTTAAAGAAGTAGTCAGAAATAAATGAGCTCATAGGGATGTGGCCCTAATCCAATATGACTGGTGTTCTTCTATGAAGAGAAAGAGATAGCAAGGATGCATAAACACAGAGAAAAAGCCATGTGAGGACACAGTATGAACAGAGTTATCTGCAAGGAAAGGAGAGAGATCTCAGAAGAAACCAATTCTGCCAACAATTTGATTCTAGATTTTCACACTCCAGAACTTTAAGAAATATATTTCTGTTGTTTAATCTACCAGTTTGTGATATTTTGTTATGGCAACCCTAGACAACTAACACAGCCACTAAGACAGAACTATTTAGAGTTCTTGAATATCATGTCTTTAGCATGGATACAGTGCAGTTTTTTTTCAATTGCCCTAGTATTACAGATGCTCTAAACTTCAAATAATGGCAATTTTTTGCAAGAAAAGACATGAAAGCCGTATGAAGTAACATTTAACTGAGTTTTCTGCTAGACACATGAAATGAGTAGGCAGTAAAAATATGAAAACGTAATAACAAAATGAACTTGAGAGTCTTGGACATTATTAAACTGAGTTTTACCCTCTTTAAATCACAATTTGCATTCATTAAAGAGATGTTTATTGAGAGCCTACTATGTGTTTAGGTACTAGTTACTAGAAATTCAGAAATAAACACAGTCTATCTAGTTACTAACCTTAAGGAACATGTAATATAGTGAGAGAGACAGAAAATAAATAAGTGTACATATAACAATTAAAATGTATGTTAAGGCTATATAAATAAAATAGAGGTGTTCATATGAGTATAATGTCATTACGTTATAATTTAGACTTATCTAAATTAAGCATTCAAGGTATACTTTTTTGAGGAATTTCAGGTGAAAGAAGAATATAATATGGCATTGTGAAGAATGGATACAAAGTGTTTCATATGTGATAAGGGTTCCAGAGTGGGCCAGGGATGAAACGTACACCATATGAGTATCTAAGCATGGCAACAACCCAAAAGAGTATGAAAATTGACTACATACACACTCTCACACTTTCTCAGCTAGTACAGAGTGGCATGAGTTGCCACACCTGGAGGAATTTTGGCATATTAGATGTTGACTCCAGTAGTCTCTCTTGAGTAATCTCAGACACTGATATGATTTGGCTCTGTGTCCCCACCCAAATGTCACCCTGGATTGTAATCCCCCTAGTTCCCATGTGTCAAAGGCAGGACCAGGTGGAGGTAGTTTAATCATGGGGGCAGTTTTCCCCATGTTATTCTCATGATAATGAGTGAGTCTCACAAGATCTGATGGTTTTATAAGCATCTGGCATTTCTCCTGCTTGCACTTCTCCTTCCTGTCGCCTTGTGAAGAAGGTACCTTGCTTTCCCTTTGCCTTCCACCATGATTGTACATTCCCTGAGGCCTCCCCAACCATGATGAACTGGGAGTCAATTAAACCTCTTTCCTTTGTAAATTACTCGGTCTCGGGTATAACTTTATTAGCACTGTGAGAACGGACTAATACAGTAAACTGGTACCAAGGCAGTGGGGTCCTGCTATAAAGATATCGGAAAATGTGGAAGCAACTTTGGAACGAGGTATTGGACAGAGGCTGGAACAGTATAGAGGGCTCAGAAGAAGAGAGGAAGATGTGGGAAAGTTTGGAACTTCCTAGAGACTAGTTGAATGGTTTTGACCAAAATGCTGATAGTGATCTGGACAATGAAGTCCAGGCTGCAGTCATCTCAGATGGAGATGAGAAACTTACTGGGAACTGGAATAAAGGTGGCTCTTCCTATGCTTTAGCAAAGAGACTGGCAGCATTTTGCCCCTGCCCCAGAGATCGGTGGAACTTTGAACTTGAGAGAGATTATTTAGGGCATCTGGCAGAATAAATTTCTTTTTTTTTTTTTTGGTTTTGTTTTGGAAGAAAAAATATTTACCTGAATAATTGATCTCTTTTAAAGCTCATTGGCATACCTATGGCTGGCTCCTACACCCAGATTTTTTTATTATTATTATACTTTAAGTTCTAGGGTACACGTGCACAATGTGCAGGTTTGTTACATACGTATAAATGTGCCATGTCGGTGTGCTGCACCCATTAACTCGTCATTTACATTAGGTATATCTCCTAATGCTATCCCTCCCTCCTCTCCCCACCCCACGACAGACCCCGGTGTGTCATGTTCCCCACCCTGTAGCCAAGTGTTTTTATTGTTCAATTCCCACCTATGAGTGAGAACATGTGGTGTTTGGTTTTCTGTCCTTGCAATAGTTTGTTCAGAATGATGGTTTCCAGCTGCATCCATGTCCCTACAAAGGACATGAACTCATTCTTTTTTATGGCTGCATAGTATCCCATGGTGTATATGTGTCACATTTTCTTAATCCAATCTGTCATTTATGACCATTTGGATTGGTTCCAAGTCTTTGCTACTGTGAATAGTGCTGCTATAAACATATATGTGCATGTGTCTTTATAGTAACATGATTTATAATCCTTTGGGTATATACCCAGTAATGGGATGGCTGGGTAAAATGGTATTTCTAGTTCTAGATCCTTGAGGAATCGCCACACTGTCTTCCACAATGGTTGAACTAATTTACAGTCCCACCAACAGTGTAAAAGTGTTCCTATGTCTCCACATCCTCTGCAGCACCTGACTTTTTAATGATTGCCATTCTAACTGGTGTGAGACGGTATCTCATTGTGGTTTTGATTTGCATTTCTCTGATCGTGAGTGATGATGAGCATTTTTTCATGTGTCTGTTAGCTGTATGAATGTCTTCTTTTGAGAAGTGTCTGTTCATATCCTTTGCCCACTTTTTGACAGGGTTGTTTGTTTTTTTTCTTGTAAACTTGTTTAACTTCTTTGTAGATTCTGGTTATTAGCCCTTGGTCAGATGGGTAGATTGTAACAACCTGGCAGAATACATTTCTAAGTGGCAAAGCATTCAAGAGGAAGCAGAGCATAAAATTTCAGAAAATTTGCAGCCTGTCAATACAATAGAAAAGAAAAACTCATTTTCTGAGGAGAAATTCAAGCCCTCTGCAGAAATTTGCATAAGTAATGGAGATCCAAATGTTAATCACCAATACAATGGGGAAAATGTCCCCAGGGCATGTCAGAGATCTTCACAGCACCCCCTCCCATCACAGGCCTAGAGGCCTAGGAGAGAAAAATTGTTTCCTGGGCCAGGCGCAGACCGCCTCCCCGCCCCGGCCCCACTTTGTGCAATCTCAGGACATGATGCCCTATGTCCCAGCTGCTTCAGCTCCAGCTGTGGCTAAAAGGGGCCAAGGTACAGCTTGGGCCATTGCTTCAGAGGGTGCAAACGCCAAGCCTTGGCAGCTTCCATGTGGTTTTGAGCCTCTGGGTGCACAGAAGTAAATAATTGAGGTTTGTGAATCTCTGCTTAGATTTCAGAGGATGCATGCAAACACTTGGATGTCCAGGTAGAAGTCTGGTGCAGTGGTGGAACCCTCATGGAAAACCTCTGCTAGGGCAGTGTGGAAGCAAAATGTGGGGTTAGAGCCTCTATACAGAGTCCCCACTGGGACACTGCCTAGTGGAGCTGTGAGAAGAGGGCCACTGTCCTCCAGACCCCAGAATGGTAGACCCACCAATAGCTTGGAACATGTGACCAGAAAAGCCACAGACACTCAATGGCAGCCCATGAAAGCAGCTGAGAGGAAGGCTCTACACTGCAAAGCCATAGGTGTGGAGCTGCCCAAAGCTGTGGAAGCATACCTCTTGTATCAGCATGACCTAGATGTGAGACATGGAGTCAAAGGAGATCATTTGGAAGTTTAAGGTTTAATGACTGCCCTATTGGAGTTTGCACTGCAAGGATTTGTAGCCCCTTTGATTTGGCCAATTTATCCTATTTAGAATAGGTGTATTTACCCAATGCCTATACTCCCATTGTATCTAGGAAGTAACTAACTTGTTTTTGATTTTATGGGCTCATAGGTGGAAGGGACTTGCCTTGTCTCAGATGAGACTTTGAACTTGGACTTTTGGGTTAATGTTGAAATGAGTTAAGACTTTGATGGACTGGTGGGAAAGCATGATTGGTTTCAAAATGTGAGGACATGAATTTTGGGAGGGGCTAGTTGCAGAATCATATGGTTTGGCTCAGTGTTCCCACCCAAATCTCACCTTGAACTGTAATACTCATAGTCCCCATATGTCACGGGTGGGACCAGGTGGAGGTAATTGAATCATGGGGGTAGATTCCATCATGCTATTCTCATGATAATGAGTGAGTCTCATGAAATCTGATGGTTTTATAAATGTCTGGCATTTCCCTTGCTTGTGCTTTTCCTTCCTGTCACCTTATGAAGTTGGTGCCTTGTTTCCCTTTCACCTTCCACCATGACTGTAAATTTCCTAAGACCTCTCCAGCCATGCTGAACTGTGAGTAAATTAAGCCTCTTTCCTTTATAAATTATCCAGTGTCTTTATTAGCAGCATGAGAATGGACTAATACAGAAACCATGCCACTGAAAATATAGACATGTCAAAAATAACAGCCAAATTGAAGAGACACTCACTGAGTAAATATAGAATAATCTGAACTTTAAGATAAGCCATGAAATCCATGAGTCCTCACTGATATAAAGTAATATCAAAATATGCATAACAAAATAATTAGAAACGTCATTAAATATCAGTGCTACCACCTTGATCTTGGATATTCTGGCCTTTTGAACTATGAAAAATAATTGCTGTTTATGCCACCAAGCTATGGTAATTTGTTATAGCAGCCTCAACTAATGCACAGCACAATTTTTTTGATACAAGTTCTCATTCTGTCTCCCAGGCTGGATTACAATGGCAGGAACATGGCTCCTTGCAGCCTCAGCCTCCTGGTTGTAAGCAATCTTCCCTCCTCAGCCTCCACTGCAGCAGGCACATGCCACCATGAACAGCTTTTTTTTTTTTTTTTTTTTAGTCATTCTGTCCTTTTTTTTTTTTTTTTGTAGAGACAGGGTCTCACCATGTGGGTCAATCTGACTTTGAAGTCCCGAGCTCAAGTGACATAAACAGTGAACCCAGCCAATACAACACACTTTGAAATAACTAAAAAGACAAGGAGAACTCAAAAGAAAATTAGAAAAATGACACCAATCCAAAGCACAGCAATACAAAAAAAAAGAAAATAGATAAAATTAGACTATATCAAAATAAAAAAAACACCTGTGCACCAAAGGACACAATCAACAATATCAAAAGGCAACTCAGAGTGGGAGAATTTTTTTTTTTTTTTTTTGAGATGGAGTCTTGCTCTGTTGCCCAGGATGGAGTGCAGTGGCGCCATCTTGGCTCACTGCAAGCTCCACCTCCTGGGTTCACGCCATTCTCCTGCCTCAGCCTCCCGAGTAGCTAGGATTACAGGCATGTGTCACCACGCCTGGCTAATTTTTTTTTTTTTTTTTAGTAGAGACGGGGTTTCTCCACGTTGGTCATGCTGATCTCGAACTCCCGACCTCATGATCCACCCGTCTTGGCCTCCCAAAATGCTGGGATTACAGGCATGAGCTACCGCGCCTGGCCAGGAAAAAATATTTTTAAGACATATACCTGATAAGGAGTTACTAGTCTGAATATATAAGTAACTACAACTTAAAAACAAAAGTAGATTTAAAAATGGGAAGGACTTGAATAGATATTTCCCTAAAGAAGATATACAAATGGTCAATAAGCACATGAAAAGACGCTCAACATCACTACTCATTAGAAAAATGCAAATCATGCCACAATGAGACAACATTTCACATTTGTTTGGATGGCTATTACCAGAAAAGAAAAAAAAAAAGCAAAGATAAAATACTGGTGTTGCTAATGATGTGGAAAAATTAAAACTCTTGCTCACTGTTGTTGGGAATATAAAATAGAGAACATCATGATTATTCCTCAAAAAAGTAAAAATATTATTACAATATATAATCCTGCAATTCCACTTATGAATATACACTCAAAAGAATTAAAAGAAACTCAGATATTTGAGCACTCATGTTCATAGCGACATTATGCACATTAAGCAAAAGCTGGAGGCAACCCAAATGTCCATTGATGAATAAGCAGATGAACAAACCGTGGTATATAGATATAATAAAATCTCATTCAGCTTTAAAAAGAAAGGAGCTTTCTGATATATGCTACAACTTGAATCAACCTTTAGGACATTATGCTAAGTAAAATATGCCGGTCAAAAAAACACACATACTATATAATTCCATTTATAGGAGGTACCTGGATAGTCAGATTTATAGAGACAAAAAGTAAAAGGGCATTTACCAAGGGCAGGTGTTGGGAAAACGAGGTTATTTAATGATTACAAATATCAGTTGCATAATAAAAAGAATTCTGGTGATGGACGGTGGTGATGGTTGTATAACAATGTGAATATACTTAATATTACTGAACTGTACTTTTTAAAATATCCCTTTCATTGTCATAAAATAATTTAAAAATATTTCAAGCCATATGCTACCACACAACATACCAGCTGAAGGTACAAGATATAGCTAAAATATCACTGAAAGAAAAATGTGTAGCTTTAAACCTACCTATATCAGAATGTTTCACAGTGGATAGGATTATGCAAACCTACCCCAAAGTATGAGGAAGCTGAGAGACTGAAGGAAAGGGCTGACAAATCAAGTTTATTAGAAAGAAACATTTAATAGGGACTTATGAAAAGAAGTCATGGTCTGTGTCCCAGGCGGTGGTGAGACAAGTTGCAAGCTGGTGGATTCTTATGCCATTTCTCCCACAGACCAAGGCCTTATGTATCATCAGAGAGAAGTGGTTTAGAAGTGTATGTAGGACAACTGAAGTATGATAACATCAAAGTTGTTTGACCTAAAGGCAGGATTTGCTGAAAGTAAGTGCTCTTACACAAGGAACAATAGATAACACTGGAAATCTTAGAGGCCTTCTCGAAACAGGAGTTAATCAGGAACCAATGTAGTGGATTTGCCTCCAAGATGGAGTTGCTTTAGTCTCCACAAAGAAGAAAAGAAAGTTATAAAATCAACGATCTAGGTTTTCACTTTTAGAAGCTAAAAATGATATAATTAAAGCCAAAATAAGTATAATGAGGAAAACAATAAAGACAATAAAAAACCAAAAACATAAAATTGATCAACAGTAGGAAAAATTACTATGACACGCATTGGTTCTCTAAAAATATGAATACAATTTTTTAAACCCCTAGTAAAACTACTAAAAATAAAGAGAACAAAATTAAACTATCAATGTCAGGAATAAAAGAGTCTCTATAGATATTAAAAGTTTAATAAGACTATAATGAATAAGAATAGAACTTCCTCAAATAAATATGGAACAGAAGTTGGCAGACAATGGGCCATTAGCCAAATTCAATTCCAAAGTTGTTTTCACAAAAACGTAATGGTTTTATTGGAACACAGTTATACCCATTTTTATACATATCATCTATTTTGCTTTCACACTAAAACAGCAGTTTTGGAGAGACAACAAAGATCATATAGCCCATAAAGACTAAAATATTTATTATATGTTGTTTTAAAGAAAAAGTTAACCAACCCCTTTAACCACAAAAATCCACAGCTAATACATTCAGTGGTAATATACATTGAATGAATTTTTTCTTGAGATCAGTACCAGGGCAAAAATACCTTTTCTATTACTTCTCTTTAACATTGTGCTACAGCAAAAGAAACTACCATCAGAGTGAACAGGCAACCTACAGAATGGGAGAAAATTTTTGCAATCTACTCATCTGACAAAGGGCTAATATCCAGAACCTACAAAGAACTCAAACAAATTTACAAGAAAAAAACAAACAACCCCATCAAAAAGTGGGGAAAGGATATGAACAGACACTTCTCAAAAGAAGACATTCATACAGCCAACAGACACATGAAAAAATGCTCATCATCACTGGCCATCAGAGAAATGCAAATCAAAACCACAATGAGATACCATCTCACACCAGTTAGAATGGCAATCATTAAAAAATAAGGAAACAACAGGTGCTGGAGAGGATGTGGAGACATAGGAACACTTTTACACTGTTGGTGAGACTCTAAACTAGTTCAACCATTGTGGAAAACAGTGTGGCGATTCCTCAAGGATCTAGAACTAGAAATACCATTTGACCCAGCCATCCCATTAGTGGATATATACCCAAAGGATTATAAGTCATGCTGCTATAAAGACACATGCACATGTATGTTTCTTGTGGCACTATTCACAATAGCAAAGACTTGGAATCAACCCAAATGTCCATCAATGACAGACTGGATTAAGAAAATGTGGCCCATATACACCATGGAATACTATGCAGCCATAAAAAAGGATGAGTTCGTGTCCTTTGTAGGGACATGGATGCAGCTAGAAACCATCATTCTCAGCAAACTATCGCAAGAACAGAAAACCAAACACCGCATGTTCTCACTCATAGGTGGGAACTGAACAATGAGATCACTTGGACACAGGGTGGGGAACATCACACACTGGGGCCTGTTGTAGGGTGGGAGGAGGGGGGAGGGATAGCATTAGGAGCTATACCTAATGTAAATGACGAGTTAATGGGTGCAGCACACCAACATGGCACATGTATACATATGTAACAAACCTGCACGTTGTGCACATGCACCCTAGAACTTAAAGTATTAAAAAAAAAAATTGTGCTAGAGGTATTGCCAGGGTAATAAGGCAAGGAAAATAAAGAAACTAATCATAAGTACAAAGAAATAAACATTATTTGAATGCAACTTGATTATTTACATCAATAGATACTAGAATGAGTGCATTTAGTAATTTGTCAATATGAAATGTCAATGTACAAAAAGCAACATCACTTCTCTATAATAGCAATGCACAATAGAAAATAAAAGTTTGAAAACCTACCATTCAATAATATAAAAAATATAAGATACCTATGATAAATTTAATAAAAGAGATGCCAACCCTCTACAGTGAAAACTACAAAACATCACTCAGAGAAATTATAGAAGACTTAAACAAATGGAAAGGTACAATGTGTTCATATAGTGGAAAACTCAAAATGATAAGAGGTCAATTGGTTTCAAATTGATCTATAGATTTGCACAAACTCTCCCTGCAAAGAAACCACAGCAGTGGTTATTTTAGAAATTGACAAGTTGATCCAAAAATCTATGTAAGAATAAAATGTATCTAAATTAACTAAATGTTTTTTAAAAAGACCAAAGTTGGGGGACTTACACCATTTCAAGACTTACTATGAAGCTACAATAAATGAAACAATGAGGTAATGGTACAGAGAGAAATAAATAAATCCATAAAATAGGCATTTTTGAACAAGACCAAGCTATATATATATATATACAAGCATTTTAATAAAGGTTCCAAGGTAATTCAGTAAAGAAAAGGTAGCTTTTTCAATAAATGGGTATCTCTCTAGAGAAAGAGAAAAATATGAACCTCAAATCCTACTTCACACCGTGTATAAACACTAATTCAAAATGGGCTTCAGACCAAAATAAGTGTATTTGTTAAAAGTGGAGAAGGTGCACACAGCCAAAGAAGCTCTGGCGGATACTCTGCCATCATTGGCAGCCTGAGGTATTCTAGGAGTAATCTAGGCATCTTGACTTTCTGAACCTCTGCTCTAACCTTTCAAATCAACAGCAAGTAATACCAAAATTCCAAGTTGAAATAAAACAATATGGGATAATTTTGAATAACTATCACTGACTTATTGATCACAAATTTGCATGGCTTTTTAGACTTATTCTTTATGCTGTTAAAGGAACTAATAGTTGCCAAATACTACAATTACAATAGGCATCACTATAAAAAATGTTATTTCAAATGCATGAGTAGTAGCTTCATGACATTGGTTTTCTCTCAGGATGTCTACCAATACCATGTTTTCAGTGATTTGGCCTACCATTTTTAAAACCTAAGAAAATGTAAAAGAAAGTGTCTTAGGAAAAACCCTGATTAAGACAAAATGTGATATTCCATAGGTAATTTACAATACCAGCCTAGCAATAACGATCACTTTTATATTAACATTTTCAATGATGCCCCAGTCTTCTGCTAAGGATTCCCTTGGAAACTACTGTATTCTCAAAGGTAAGAAAATAGAAATAAAAAAATAAAATTAATACATGTTAATGTTTATGTCTATTTTAAATGTCAGAATTATTTAAAAGAATTGATGTTGTTTCATATTTAAATAATAGTAACTTTAAAGACAGAATTATGATTGTTAATTTCACCTGGGAAAATAAAAATGCTAGTGAAATTTCCATTAAGTCCACTCTGCTCTCCATGTGGGAGTTTGAAGATTATTTTCTGACTCTCAGATAAGAATTTCTCTAATGATTTAATTTGTGTTTTCGACTGGCCTGCACACTGAGCCTGAATCTAGATTCTGTCGTTTTTTCTTTCAGGGAACAATCTTCAAGCAGTTATGCAACCCAACTAGTTATTTGAGAAGCCTCCACAGCAAAATTGATAACTTCTTTCTCATATTTATAAAAGTGGGATAGGCCCATCTTTAAATACTGTGTTCAGGACTGATTTGATGCTTTGGCATTTATGTGAATTATTTTTAGGAATGAACATTCTTTTTTGCCTTTAAAGTCACCTAAGACATCAGGATTTTTATTTTGCATTTGATCCTAGTGTGAAGAAACTCAGAGAAAGTAAAGAACATTTTGTGAGCTAAAATGAAAATAGGACTTTAAGAGCCATTTTCTCCCTAGGAAATGTATTATAGTTTATTATATACATATCCGTTATTCAGCACAAACAGAAAAGAGAATTGAATAGAATTTTTTTTTCTGGTTTTATTTTTCATTTGGAGTTGAGATTTGCAGTCCATTTTTAGAGGTGTCTTGAGTAATTCAGACAAACAAGAGTTCTGTATAGAAACACTGCAGTATTTGCTATGCTCAGACAGATATATTAGCAGTTCTTCTCTTTGGTCTTGGACACAAAATTATGTTATTGTTGAACAACACAGTGCCTCAAACTATCGTAGAGATGGTCTCTACTGGTAGCACTGCCAATACTTTAGGTTTATTTGGTTTTTTTTTGTTTTTTTTATTTTTTACATATTCATTTCCTTGAAAAGTAAGTAAAGTCAACCAGCTATTTGTCAGATAATCACCAACACACCACAACTTGAACGAATTTGCCATTTTTCAACTAGTTTTGTGGAGAGTATCTAAACAAAGGATAATTTCAGGTGAAGTAATGCTAGGACAGAAGCAGTAAAATTAAGATTACAAAATATTGAAATATCTAGTGAGTTTATAAGTGGAAAGATTAGGATATCTAACACTGATGATACTAAATAAAATCGTAGTTCAAGGGAGCATTGTGATTGTTAAAAGCCTTCAAGAACAGACATCCCTGATTTTACACCAGTAATCCATTATTGAAAATCTTTCTACCTGAAAACACTAACCAGGGGTTAATTTTTCATTACTTTAAATGGAAAAAATACAATGCAATTAATATCAAACCCAAACTCATAATCAACTTTCTGGGCACATATATAAATAAGAGCTGTCATGCAGTATGTAAAATGGTTAAAATATTTCTGATTATCAAATAATTAAAATGTTTTTATTATTGCTATTTTTTTAACAGAAAAATCATACTGTTATTGCATTTATAAAATACAATGTTATGCTTTGATATATGTATACAGTGTGGATGATTAAATCAAGTCAATTAACCTGTCCATCACCTTGCTTACTTAACTTTTTTATTTTGTGGTGATACATTTGAAATTTACTCTGTTAATTATTTTGAAATACCAAAATGGTTTTGCAAAGTTGCAGTGTATGCAGTAACATGGCTTCTTTTTGCACAATCTACTTTCATGACTTGGTTACCCTTTGTTGACACTTAGTGTAGTTTTTAAGATATCTATATGTGGCTCTGACATTCCACAGATTTGTACCTGGAGTGCAACCTAAAAGTTCTATTTAAAATTTTATATTGCATTTATTGTAAATATAAAAAATCCCTACAAAAACAGCACACACAGAAAAAAAAACATGAAATGTTGTATTGAGAAATAAATATATACCATGAAGTCTGGGTATTAAAATTCATGCAGTGTTATATGGAAGAACTTTAACAGGAAAACATTCTGTAGGAGATGCCTATAGTATGAAAAGTGGTCCTATTCATCCCTATATACAAAGAGAAAGAAATAGCTGAAATGGTAAGAAAAGCATAAGAAAATATCAGTATAAAATAGGAACGAATGAAATGAGAAGCAAAGAGCACTATAAAATTGCATGAAAGCACAATATACAATGTAAGACAACTTTTCTGACTTGCAATATCATGTCCATACAGAAAAATATCCTCTTAATTTCTTTTTCCAGTTTTACTGTTATACTTCCTCCATGCTTATTTTACACATGCTAAACCTTGGATCAAACCAACTATCTACCCTCTCTTTCCTAATTCACAATACTGAGTTTTACAATAAAAAATATGATGCAATACAATGAATGGTTTAGTGTGCCTTATGTTCAACTTCAAGTGACCCAAATGACAAAAACAAAATGACATAAACAAGTTTATCTTTGTTCCACATAAATGAGTCTGAAGATAAACAGTCACGAAATCAATCTAAAATCATGAATTCAATCTCGTGATTCAAGATAGTCACTTAAGCTCCAGCCAACATGTCCACATTTCAATTAGCAGGAAGAAGGCAGGGCAAATAATGGTGTGCCTTGTTCATTTACTGACATGTCTAGAAAGTTGCTTATGACATTTCTACTTACATCCTGCAGGCAAGAGCTTCATGCTATGTCCACACCTAATTACAAATTAGCCTGAGATATGTATTAATTATTCTGGGCAACTACATGCCTACCTATTACTAAAAAACGGAGCAAGAATAGGCATTTAGGTACAGCTAGCAATTTTTCTACTATGTCACTACAAATTCATGGTTTACCATAAGGGTCAACAAACCACTGGCTGGGGTCCAAATTAAGCCTTATACTGATTCTTATATGTAAAGTTTTATTTCCACAACTATGCCCATAATTTTTGTACTATATTGTATATGACTTTATTTGGGCTACAATGGCACAGTTGAATAGGTGTGGCAGAGACAATCTGGCTTTAAAAGCATAAAGTATCCACTATTTGGCTTTTTTTTTTTCCCGAGATGGAGTTTCACTCTTGTTGCCTAGGCTGGAGTGCAATGGCGCGATCTCAGCTCACTGCAACCTCTGCCTCTTGGGTTCAAGTGATTCTCTTGCCTCAGCCTCATAGCTGGGATTACATGCACACGTCACCACACCCAGCTAATTTTGTATTTTTAGTAGAGACGAGGTTTCACCATGCTGGCCAGGCTGGTCTTGAATTCCTGACCTCAGGTGATCCACCTGCCTCAGCCTCCCAAAGTGCTGGGATCACAGGCGTGAGCCACCATGCCTGGTCCACTATTTGGTCTTTTATAGAAAAAAAAAAAAAAAACTTTGCCAGGTGACAAGATCAAGAGTTTTATCAGTACTTGCTACGTTGAAGATGTCTCTTCATCTTATTTGTGAGCTCTTTGTCTTTTCTTTAAAAAATTAGCCGGGCGCGGTGGCTCAAGCCTGTAATCCCAGCACTTTGGGAGGCCGAGACGGGCGGATCACGAGGTCAGGAGATCGAGACCATCCTGGCTAACACGGTGAAACCCCGTCTCTACTAAAAATACAAAAACTAGCCGGGCGAGGTGGCGGGCGCCTGTAGTCCCAGCTACTCCGGAGGCTGAGGCAGGAGAATGGCGTAAACCTGGGAGGCGGAGCTTGCAGTGAGCTGAGATCCGGCCACTGCACTCCAGCCTGGGCGACAGAGCGAGACTCCGCCTCAAAAAAAAAAAAAAAAAAAAAATTATATTTCCCGGCATTGACATTTGTTTTATATTTGCTTTCCACAATCTACCAAGACAATCTCATTCATTAAATAAAGAAGGTTCTGTGGTTTGCTGCTGGTTGTTGTTTGGATGCATGACAAATAAGTAGTAGAGCAGAAATAGTTCAATCCTACTGGGTCTGCACTCAACAATTTATTTTAATGTTGTATTCTGTATCAAGATATTGTTGCTTGTACTGAAAACCAATTAAAGAAAAGAATGAGTAAAAAGATTGTAAGATAGTACAAGAGCTGTTCTAAATGTATCTGTTAGCCAAACTAAATTATGTCTCAAGGGACTGCAAGAACATATGCAAGTATTTGCCTAACAATTGACAGTGACATTTGAGCAATCAAGAAAAACAAGAGAGATTTTGGAAGGTTAGAGATAGACATGATATTCTAATTTTCCAGAAGAAGAATGTGATTTTTTACCAAATTTAGCTTAGTAATCTTGACACCAGTTATTATCAAGATTGTGAAATAATTTATTAAAAAGACAGCACATGATCACCAAAGCATTACAAATGAATACAGCATCTCATGTTGACCATTAGAGTCAATAAATATTTTACTCATATGTTAAGCACTTTCCTTAACATTTTACACAATGCTCCATGCCATAAATAAAATTAAAATTAACCATAAAAAATTAATATTTATTCAGAAGTACCTCCAAAGATAATATTCTCCTTCTGAGCAGAGAAGGCATTTGAAATGTGTGCAATATTATGACATTGATTTAAATAATTTAAAACCACAGTCACTTTGCACCAATCTAATAGTAGTATATTATTGCTTGTTTCAGATCTTTTTTTTTTTTCCTTTTTTTTTTTTTTTTGAGATGGAGTCTCTGTCTGTCGCCAGGCTGGAAGAATAGTGCAATCCCTGCCTCCCGGGTTCATGGGATTCTCATGTCTCAGCCTCCTGAGTAGCTGGGATTACAGGCATGAGCCACCACACCCAGCTAATTTTTGTATTTTTAGTAGAGCCGAGGTTTCACCATGTTGGCCAGGATAGTCTCGAACTCCTTGCCTCAATTGATGAGCCCGCCTCAGCCTCCCAAAGTGCTGGGGTTACAGGTGTGAGCCACGGCACCCGGCCTTCAGATCACTTTTGATGAAAAACTAGCCGTATTACAACGTCAGACAACACTTTTGTTTTCCTCAATGCAAACTGAGGAGACAAATACTGTAAGACAATTATAACCCAAAGATTCAAAGTCACATGAGTAAATATAATATGGCTAAAAGGAGAAAGAACTAATATGTAAAAATAAAAGCATTTTTTATTGATAATTTCAAATTGACTGTGTCTCAGTCATTTATTATTACATTGGAATACCAAAGTAAAAGTTACATCCTAGATTAATAGGTTAATCATCGTTGCACTTTATGTTGATACATGAATTTTCAAAATACTAATCCTAGCTTTTGTGTTTAGTTTCACAACATTGGCAGCTCTTAGTAGCATAGCATATATCATTGATATTTGTATTGGGGATAAATACAATTGATGCCATCAAACTTGCTGAAAATTGCGCATCTAGAAAGTTATTAGAAATATTACCATCACAATGATTTTTTTTCTGTAAAAATAAAGCTTTTTCTTTCTTCAGGTTTCTTGAAACGTCAATTTTATTAATCTGGTTACAACTGCAGTAAGAAACACTACACTCCGTGAGTCCATGACTCATGAACAAACTGAGAACTCAATGAATAACAGAAGACATTAAGTCCCATTCATTTTGGTATTGCAGAACTGTAACTTGGCTTTACTGGTCTCTAGGTGGTAATATTTTCTGTTGTAATCAACAAAATAGTGATTCCCAGTGAAATGAATGCACTAAAGAGCCTGTGTCGAAGCTAGGTATGAAACTGATGTGTTTACTACTACTGAAATACAAATATATAAATAGTAAGAACTTTTCATTTATTACGTCCTATGGGCCAGGTGATGCCTAAGACTTTATCTGCATAATTTCATTGACTCCACATAAGTCTATGATGTAGCTTGTCCTGAAATTATAACTTTTCTCATTCTACAGATGAGGAATTAGAGACTCACAGCTCTCACTGGTATTAAATAATAGAACTTACACTGAAACTTGTATTTATAGCATCTTAAGACTTATACTCTTAAATGTTATGCTATGAAAATCATGCAATGATAGATAAAGGAAAAATGTGATGAGTTCAAGAACATAAGTTTGTAAATAGAAATATACATTATTTTAATACATAATTTTGCTACAAGACAAGTAGAATGTACTTTTTAAAATTCCTAAGTGTCCAAATCCTTTTATGAGTGACCTGGCCTACTCTTACAGTCATATCTCCTGCACTTTCTCATACACAGCATTTGCTTTAAATATTTCAAAGATTGCAGTTCCTACAGAACACAAGGCTTATTCATGTCTCTATGTCTTTCTACATGGTTTCCATTTTGCTTGGGACACACTTTCCAAGGTTTCTCCATATGACAAATTCCTATTCATCTTTCAGGACACAGTCTACATGCTCCAATGCCCGGCAACCAGAAGAATTTAAAAACTAATAAATACATGTGACCTTTTCCATATCCACTCTTAGAGATACTTGATACCTCTAAATGTCTTTGCTTACATAATACTTTCTCACTTTGTACACTGCAGGAGATTGGTCAGGGTGGTGGGAGAAATTATAGGAAAAATGCAAACCTTCTTGGAAGGCTGGGAGGTTTTGCAAAAGTTTTGAAAGATAATTTGGCTAAAAGCAGCCAAATTATCTTATCTGGAGCCTGAGAGCAAAAGGTAGATAACAAGGAAGTGTGAAGGAATTGATCTAGATAAGTTAGTTTACTTAGGCCTTGGAACCTGGCCCTGGCCTTTAATCATTCATGCACAGGACTGCTCTCTCTTGGGTGCGGGGGGTGGGGGCTGTGTGTGACCATGTTAATTACCCACAAATGTCTTGACTCAAAGTCTTTGTCATTAAATCTGTACTAAATAAATGCCCGCAGCAGCTTGTCCGGGCTGCGGCTGCTGGGACTCTTTACAGCACCCTCCTCGGTGTCTGTGGGCAGCCCGGTCCCCTAGTCACTCGGCCAGGCAAAAAGCCTGTGTCTGTGTCCATTTGTTCATCCATCACTCAGCCAGGGCCTGCCGGTCAGACCTGGCAGTATGCTATACCCTATCTTCACTTACTTAATCATGAGCCTTACTTGCTACAATTTTTTTGTTCTTCTGCATCATTAATTTTTTCTCTCCAATCAAGTATTCCCACCAGCATACAATATTTCAGATATTTATACTGTAATAACTTAAAAATAAACCCTCTTTCGACCTCACTTTCATGCCAACTACTGAACTACTCTGCTCCCTTTTGTGAAAAACTCTTATGAAAAAGAGTTGTCTATACTTAGTATTTCTTTGGTGTCACTTGCTAAGATTTCCTTAGCAAGATCTCCTTTTGCTCAGTTTATTCCAGGTCCCCCATTCACTTTCTTGTTCCTCTAATTTTCCGAGAATGATCTCAACACAGAACCTTTTCACATTAGTCCATTTTGCATTGCTATAAATAAATACCCAAGTCTGGATAATTTATTTTTAAAAGAGATTTATTTGGCTCACCATTCTGCAAGCTGTAAAAGAAGCACTGCACTGGCACCTGCTGCTGCTATGGACCTCAGGAAGCTTCCAGTCATAGAGGCAGGTAAAGGAGGAGCAGGTATGTCATATGGTGAGAGAGAGAGGAGGGAAGTCCCAGACTATTTTTTAACAACTAGATCTCATGGGATCTAAAAGTCAGAACCCATTTAATGCTGCAAGAATGACAACAAGACATTCATGAGGGATCAAACCCATAACTGGAACACATTCCACTAGGCCCTACCTCCAACACAGAGGGTCAAAGTTTATTATTATTATTATTATTATTATACTTTAAGTTCTAGGGTACATGTGCACAACGTGCAGGTTTGTTACATATGTATACATGTGCCATGTTGGTGTGCTGCACCCATTAACTCGTCATTTACATTAGGTATATCTCCTAATGCTATCCCTCCCCCCTCCCCCAACCCCACAACAGGCCCCAGTGTGTGATGTTCCCCTTCCTGTGTCCAAGTGATCTCATTGTTCAATTCCCACCTATGAGTGAGAACATGCAGTATTTGATTTTCTGTCCTTGCAATCGTTTGCTGAGAATGATGGTTTCCAGCTGCATCCATGTCCCTACAAAGGACAAGAATTCATCCTTTTTTTATGACTGCATAGTGTTCCATGGTGTATATGTGCCACATTTTCTTAATCCAGTCTGTCACTGATGGACATTTTGGTTGATTCTATGTCTGCTATTGTGAATAGTGCAAATTTTAATAGAAGGTTTGAAGAAGGCAAATGTCCAAACTGTATCAATTTGCACTTGTTATTTTGGCTAAATGAAGTGCTTTTTCCTAGATTTATGCATCCTCTCTTCTTTTTGGACTCTGCTCAAATTTCACCTTACCAGTGAGGCATGCACTGGGTGTGACTTTAAAATAAATGGCCAAGCATTCCCTAACCTCCTCCAATCCCAAGCATTCCCTAATCTCCTTGCCCTACTTCATTTTTCTCTCTAGTAGCTACATCACCTGGCTTGCAATATAAATTTACCTAGTTACTTGGCTGTGTCTCACCACTAGTGTGTAAGTTATTTGAAGATAGCAATTTGTTTTGTCTCTCTCTCCAGTTTGTATAGTTACCCATGGCACACAGCAGACTACAAATACTGTTGAAACAATCAATTTATTGAATAATTCTTTGTGTTTATCAAATACAAATTAAAAGACTATATTTTATTCTTTCAATAAATTAAGTTATTACTGTTGTTTTCCCTCACAGTCTCCTCATAATAATAAAAAGAGACACATAAAGAAACTAGAAAATGTGACCAATAAATAGGGGAGGATGTGAAAGTTGTCAATAACCTAAGAAAGCTTACATTAAGGACTTTAAGATGAAATCTTTAAACTAGACATTTTATGTTTTAAAAAATAAAGGAAAATATACTCAGAAAACTAAATAAAAGTATCAGAATTATTTCTCACCAAACGAACCTCAATAAGAGTAGCAGCTGATTTCTCATCAGATACCATAGAAGCTAAGAATGTAGTGAGATGATATAAAGTTCTGAAAAAAAACCTGTCAATGAAGTATATTATATCTAGGACAACTATTTCTCAAAAAGGAGGGAGAAATTAAAACATTCAAAGATCAACGAAAACTGAGATAGTTCATCGCTAGCAGACTTGCTTTTCCATAAGTGCTAAAGGGAGTCATTTTGGCTGAAATTAATGGTCACTATATAGTAATTGGAATCCATGTGAAGAAATAAGGAACAAGAATAAAGTTAAGTAATAAGTAAATATAAAAGGCAGTATAAACATATTTTTATTTGTGAACCTTTTTCTCTTATATAATTGAAGATACAACTGCAAAAAGCACTACTTATAAAACTGGGTTGATGGGATCATAATGTTTAAAAACGTAATTTATATGACACTAACAGGACAAGGAGAAGGAAGGGTACAGAGGTAGGTTTTTGTATGAATCTGGCATTAATTCGTACAAGAACGTAACTTGTTGTTACAAATTGTGCAATTAATGTGTTATCTATAATCCCCAAGGGAACCACTAACTACAAAACTCAATAAATACAGTAAAACAGAGGATATGGTAACTAAAATGGCACACTAGTAAATGTCTATGTAAAACAAATGAATGTACTACAGGAAAGCAGAGGAATAAATTTGACATAAGATAAAGAAAATAATTAGCATAATACCACAAAAACCCTAGAAGAAAATCTAGGTAGTACCATTCAGGACATAGGCATGGGCAAGGAC
>NW_012118321.1:686634-695951 GCF_000951035.1 Colobus angolensis palliatus
AAAAAAAAGAAAATAATTAGCAAAACAACATAAAATCTATCTTATCAGTATTTACATTAGATATAAATGGATTAAACACTACATTTAGAAGGAAAGTATTATAAGAATGGATAAAAATACATGATCCAAATATATGATGTCCATTAAGAGACACACATTAGATTCAAAGACACAAAATGTTTGAAAGTAAAAGAATGGAAAAAGATATATAATGCAAACAATAACAAAAAAAGAGAGAAAGGTATGTTAGATTGTTCTTGTGTTGCTATAAAGACATATGCACTACTGGGTAATTTATAAAGAAAATAGGTTTAATTGGCTCACGGTTCTGCAGGCTGTATAGTGAAGCATGGCATCGACATCTTTTTGGTTTCTGGGGAGGCCACAGTAAGCTTTCACTCATGGTGAAAGGCAAAGAGGAGGCAGATGGATGTCTCACATGCAGAGGACTGGAACAAGAGAGTAGGGGGAAGGTGTTACACATTTTTAAACAAGCAGATCTCAGGAGAACTCACTACGGACCACAACGAGAAATCACTTCACACCTACGAGGTTGACTATCAACAAAATGATGTACAATAATGTCTTAGTAAAAACGTAGGGGAAATTGGAACTCTCATATATTTCTGTTGGGAATGTAAAATTACACAGCCATTTTGTAACACAGTGTTGTAATGTATGAAAAACCTAAACACTGAATTACTGTATGACCTAGTAATTCTATTCTTAAGCATATACCTAAGGGAAATGAAAATATGCAGCTATGTAAAAACTTGTACATGAATGTTATAGAAACATTGTTCACAATAGTCCAAAAGTGGAAATAACTCATATGTCCATCTACAGATGAATGGATAAATATTATATGTAAAAGCAATAATTATTATTTGATAGAAAAAATGAAGTATCAATGAATGCTATAACATGGATGAACCTTGAAAACATCTTGCTCCATAAAGGAAGGAAACAAAAAGGCACGTATATTATTCTATTTATATACAGTATTTAGATTAGCAAATCCATAGTGACAGAAAGTAGATTAATTTTTGCTGGGGGCTGGAAGAGTGGGGGTAGTGAGAGTGACTGCTAATGGTGTGAGTTTCTTGTTTTAATAATGAAAAAATGATTAAGATACATAAAAGTTGATGCTTAGGTGATGTGTTGATGGTCATCTACTTTCTACTTGGACGTGTTTGTAAATTACTATAGTTAATGCTTGTTAAAAATGCTAGAGAATACACATAACTATTTTTTTTTATTTGAGACAGTCTTGCACAGTCGCCCAGGCTGGAGCGCAGTGGCATGATCTCAGCTCACCTCCCAGGTACAATCGATTCCTGAATCAATCTCCCAAGTAGCTTGGACTATAAACATGCTCCACCAAGCCCGGCTAATTTTATTTTTTTATTTTTCTGTGGAGATAAGGTTTTGCCATGTTGGCCAGGCTGGTCTCAAACTCCTAACCTCAAGTGATTCACCTGCCTCAGTCTCCCAAAGTGCTAGGATTACAGGCGAGAGACGCTGCACCCAACCTGTAACTAAAATTTATTTTGTATTGATAAATAACAAATCCAGAATAGAGTAGGAGAATCATTAAATGTAATACTGAAACTGCTAGGCTGTGCATAGGCTAAAAGGGTACTTAGCACACGTAATGCACCTGATAATAAATGTGTCCACAATAAATTAGTTTTTTATTTAGGTTGCCATGATGTAAAAACCTCAATACCATCACTCATAACAAGTATTTGGTGAAAAAATATGGAAAAGAATATGAAAATTGTAATAATATAGTATGAAAAATTTAATCATCTCTTATATGCAATAGCACAAATAGAAAGCAAAGCTGGCATCCATCAAACTCACTGATTTAATCCTAACAGTAACTAAAAATGAAGAAATTAAATGCTCTTTAATTTGCTAAACTTCTATCTAAAGGTTAAGCATTTGTCATGATTTATATCTAAACAAGAATAATATTCCATTGAGAAATTTACCTCTAAAGCATATACAAAGCTACGGTTTCTGTGATTGTTCTCAAGAAAGCTCTTGGAATTTAGATACAAATCTACATTTCTCTCTGCCCAAAATACAGGCAGTAAAAGACCTTATTTAAAACTGTAATATTTTCTCAGCACTCTGGGAGGCCAAGGCAGGCGGATCAACTGAGGTCAAGAGTTCGAGACCAGGCTGGCCAACATGGCGAAACCCCGTCTCTACTAAAAATACAAAAATTACCCAGGCAGGGTGACGCGTGCCTGTAGTTGAGCTACTTGGGAGGCTGAGGCAGGAAAATCACTTGAACCTGGGAGGCAGAGGATGCAGTGAGCTGAGATTGTGCCACTGCACTCTAGCCTGGGCAACAAAGTGAGATGCTGTCATAGATAAATAAATACATACATACATACATACATACACAGATAAATAAATAAATAAATAAATGGTATTTTCTATGAAGTACTTTTGCATTTCATTTTAAGCCATGGTGTAATCATTCTTTACAGATAAATATTAACAAACAATGGTTGGAAACACATATATTTCACTTTATTAGCATTTATACTTTCCACACTTTTGTAGTGCTTTAAAAATTCCTGAGAAGGTCGGGTGCGGTGGCTCATGCCTGTAATCCCAGCATTTTGGGAAGCCGAGGTGGGAGGATCACCTGAGGTCACGAGTTTGAAGCCAGCCTGGCCAACGTGGTGAAACCCTGTCTCTACTAAAAAATATATAAAAATTAGCCTGGTGTGGTAGTGGGTGCCTATAATCTCAGCTACTTGGGAGGCTGAGGCAGAAGAATTGCTTGAACCCAGGAGGCAGAGGTTGCAGTGAGCCGAGATTGCACTATTGCACTCCAGCTTGGGCGACAAGAGTGAAACTCTGTCACACACACACACACACACATTCCCGAGAACAATGGGCATTATTTCCAACTTAATGTTAGTGAGATTAAATATGCTAATAAAAACATCATGCAGATCATTTGAGTAAATGATGTGCAGAGCATGTAGTTGACATTTTGTTATACTGTAGATATACTTAACATTTTGCACACCGCAATTTTTAAAATACTGAGCATGTCGCAGTGAAGAAACAAAGGTAATTCACAAACTTGGAAATAATTGAGAAAGTTGGTCAAGTGATTAAGACTTAACACACAAAGAAGTGAAATGTCGACCTGAGCTCTGTCAAAACTTAGTGTAAGCCTAAAAGCATGTACAGTAACAAATTGAACTGTCCTTCACTCATTCACTTACTGAAGCATTTAATGAACACTACCTACACAGAAGACACTTTGATATGTGAGCAAATAATATGCTATAAGTAATATACTTTGAAATGTAAAGTTGATATAATCAGAAATTCCAGTATAACTTCTGCCAGAGTTATTCAAATACTAATATCCAAAGTAAAAAATGCTACATCATTCCATTCCATGAGCGAAAAGATGAAGGAAAGCAATGGAGAGGCACCGAGGTATTATGGTAAGGACGTGGTAGGTGAAATGTCCAAACCTTGGTTCAAATTCTGGCTAACTCAGTTGCCTTCACCTAAGATAAGACATCATATCCATCCTGCCTATCACAACAAGGTTGTTATGAAGAACAAAGTGAAAAAAATGTGAGATGAAAGCATTCTATAAATGATAATAGATAAATCTCTGTATTAACAACTGATACTTTTGATTGTTAGGCATTAAATTCCAAATAAACATGGGATATGTTATAATTTTGAGATATTAATAATATTTTTAAAAGGCTGGAGCATGAGTCAATGGGTACAAAGTTTTAGTTGATATGAATAAATTCTGGGCTCTATTGTACAGTATGTTGAGTGTAGTTTATAATCACGTATTGTATACTTGAAAATTGCTAACAGAGGCCAGGTGCGGTAGCTCACTCCTGTAACCCCAGCACTTTGGGAGGCTGAGGCAGGTGGATCACGAGGTCAGGAGTTCAAGACCAGCCTGGCCAAGATGGTGAAAGCCTGTTTGTACTAAAAATACAAAAATTAACCAGGAGCGGTGGCCAGCATCTGTAACCCCAGCTACTTGGGAGGCTGAGGCAGGAGAATTTCTTGAACCCAGGAGGCAAAGGTTGCAGTGAGCCAAGATTGCACCACTGCACTCCAGCCTGGGCAACAGAGCAAGACTCTGTCTCAAAAAAAAAAAAAAAAATTGCTAAGGCAGTAGATCTTAAATATCCACAAAACAAAAAATAATAAATATCAAAAGTGATGGAAATGTTAATTCATTTAATTGTTTCACAATGTATAAATATAAGAAAAAATCACATTGTACCCTGTAAATATATTTGTCAACCAAAAGAATATTAAATGAGAATAATAAAATGTATCTTCTTGATTTCTTTTTTATGGGTTATTTCTACATCCAGTGTCAAATATCCTAGTGCTATGGAACCAAAGTTATGGTTATGATTCTGAAGTTTAGACTCTCTATACTCTCATCTATAAATGGAGATAATATCTATTTTCCTAGTCTGTTTGTGCTACCATAACAAAATACTACAGACTAAGTAATTTATAAAGAACAGAAATTCATTTTTCACATTGTTGGAGAAAGTCTAAGATCAAGCTGCCTGCAGGTTTGATTGTCTGGTGAGGGCTGCTCTCTGCTTCCAAGAGAATACATTGATTCAGCATCCTCTGAAGGGAAGAAATGCTGTGTCCCCACATGGTAGAAGTCAGTGAGCAAGAAAGCCCAATGCTGCATGAATCCTCTTCTATAAAGATCTTAATTGTATTCATGAGGGAGGAGATTCTATGGCTTAATTACCTCTTAAAAACCCCACCTCTTAATACTGTCACACTGGCAACACCTGAGTTTTGGAGGAGCCATTCAAACCATAGCACCTATCTTGCCTCATTTGTAGGCTTAGTGACAAATAATATGTGCAAATAATATGAAAAATGTTGCATGAAATAGAAATCTGATTTGTTTGATTATAATTGTATTGGTCCATTTTTACGCTGCTGATAAAATCATACCCAAGACTGGGCAATTTACAAAAGAAGGAGGTTTAATCGACTTACAGTTTCGTGTGGCTTAGGGGACCTCACAGTCATGAGAAGGTGAAAGGCACATCTCACATGACAGCAGACAAGAGAAGAAAAGAGCTTGCGCAGGAAAACTCCCCCTTATAACAACCATCAGATCTCATGAGACTTACTATCACGAGAAAAGCACCAGAAAGACCTTCCCCCACGATTCAGTTACCTCCCACCAGGTCCCTCCCACAACACGTGGGAATTAAAGATGGGATTTAGGTGGAGACACAGCCAAACCATATCAATAGTTAACAATAATGATAGGGTAACATAATCAGACAATGATTTATGTCACTGGATTTCAACTAAGAATTTGAGAGACAGCCAATGAAACGGTTAAGTGTAAACTCAAGCCATTGTGCTTGGGTTCAAATCTTATCTCCATCAATTAATTAATTGCTCCATGACACAGTTTCCTCATCTGTAGTAACAGAGATAAAAATAGCCTTTACCACATAGCATTATTATAAAGAATAAATGTCAGTGTTTTCAAACATTTTAGAATAGTGCTTGAAGTACTATGGAACTATTTGCTATTGTAATTTTATTATTTTTCAAAACCACATATTTGATCTTCATTTATAATTATTGCTAGAGAGCTAGCTAGCTAGCTGGGTAGATTATTTAGTATTATCAAAGAGAAAATATTCTACCTGCCTAGAGTAACAATTACCTTGTAGTTACTGCGTTCATTGATAATTGCAGAGAGCCACTGGTACCAGCTTGCTGTAAAAGCCATAATTTCCATAACTCAAAGTTCAGTCTTGGAGAAGTTGGCAGCATCACTAAAGTCTGGTGCTTAGATAGAGTAAAATAAAACTCACCTGTGGAATATACTACTGATTACACTTGTATACACTTGTATAGGCTGCCCTCTGGTGCCAATAGTTGCAGTTTAATGAGTGACATATGCGCCTATCCTAAACTACTTTGTCATGTTTGAGAAAGTGAATTAGTTACCCCTTTGTAGATCTGAGTGTATGCCCTCTTTAATAGATAGTATTTATAAAACCTGAGTGCACAATTGTACTATACCTATAAGGCCAGCATGTGCTTCATTATCGCAATATGAGAAATAAAATCTAGGGCTTGATTTATACTGTGATTTAAAATAAAATGCTGTGGATGTCTCTAAAATACAGCTAGTAGACAGAAGAGCTAATTTCATATTTCCTTAATTTCCAAAGTTGTTTTGAAAATTCTCATACACTATAATAGTTAATTTTAAGTATCATGATACCATTCTCTAAGGAGAACTCTAAAATCAGGAACATGTCAATCCTTTCCAAGAGAAAAATAAAAAGTGAATGTTCTTTTTAAGGCAAAGAGGAGAACATGCCGTCAGCCTGGAGTAGATAAAGAGTTTCTCCTGTGATGAAAATGCAATCAATTTCCTTTCCTTGTTGAGGTAATGTACTCCTTTATTGAAGAGCTTTCTCAATCGTATGAAAGTAAATTTCCAAACCAAGTTTTACAAGCTACATATTTCAGTTTACATGAAATAGTAGAATTTTCATACTACCTACAACGTTACTTTTAGATGAACTGTAATCCCCTTGCCTATCCTCCTCTCCCCTCCCACTCTCCCTCCTTCCTTCCTTTTTTTGAGATGTGGTCTCACTATTTTCTCCAGGCTGGTCTATAACTCTTGGGCTCAAGCAATCCTCTCATCTCAGCCTCCCAAAGTGTTGGGATTACAGATGCAAGCCACCGTGCCCAATCGTGTGACATTTTTTTTTTTAATTATTATACTTTAAGTTCTAGGATACATGTGCACAACATGCAGGTTTGATACATAGGTATACATGTGCCATGTTGGTTTGCTGCACCCATCAACTCATCATTTACATTAGGTATTTCTCCTAATGCTATCCCTCCCCCAGCCCCCCAGTCCCTGACAGGCCCCAGTGTGTGATGCACCCTGCCCTGTGTCCAAGTGATGTCACTGTTCAATTCCCACCTATGAGTGAGGACATGCCATGTTTGATTTTCTGTCCTTGTGATAGTTTGCTTAGAATGAGGGCTTCCAGCTTCATCCATGTCCCTGTAAAGGACATGAACTCATCCTTTTTTATGGCTACATAGTATTCCATGGTGAATATGTGCCACATTTTCTTAATCCAGCCTATCACTGATGAACATTTGGGTTGGTTCCAAGCCTTTGCTATTGTGAATAGTGCCGCAATAAACATATGTGTGCACGTGTCTTTATAGCAGCATGATTTACAATCCTTTGGGTATATACCCAGTAATAGGATTGCTCAGTCAAATGGTATTTCTAGTTCTAGATCCTTGAGGAATCACCACACTGTCTTCAACAATGATTGAACTAATTTACACTCCCACCAACAGTGTAAAAGCATTCCTAATTCTCCACATCCTCTCCAGCATCTGTTGCTTCCTGACTTTTTAATGAGGTTCATTCTAACTGGTGTGAGATGGTATCTCATTGTGGTTTTGATTTGCATTTCTCTGATGACCAGCAATGATAAGCATTTTTTCATGTGTCTGTTGGCTGCATAAATGTCTTCTTTTGAGAAGTGTCTGTTCATATCCTTTGCCCATTTTTTGATGGGGTTGTTTTTCTCTTGTAAATTTGTTTAAGTTATTTGTAGATTCAGGATATTAGCCCTTTGTCAGATGGGTAGATTGTAAAATCTTTCCCCATTCTGTAGGTTGCCTGTTGACTCTGATGGTAGTTTCTTTTGCTGTGCAGAAGCTCTTCAGTTTAATTAGAACCCATTTGTCTATTTTCACTTTTGATTGCTTTTGGTGTTTTAGTCATGAAGTCCTGGCCCATGCCTATGTCTTGAATGGTATTGCCTAGGTTTTATTCTAGGGTTTTTATGATTTTAGGTCTAACATTTAAGTCTTTAATCCATCTTGAATTAATTTTTTTATAAGGTGTAAGGAAGGGATCCAATTTCAGCTTCCTACATATGGCTAGCCAGTTTTCCCAGCTCCATTTATTAAATAGGGAATCCTTTCCCCATTTCTGGTTTTTATTAGGTTTGTCAAAGATCAGATGGTTGTAGATGTGTGGTGTTATTTCTGAGGCCTCTGTTCTGTTCCATTGGTCTATATATCTGTTTTGGTAACAGTACCATACTGTTTTCATTACTGTAGCCTTGTAGTATAATTTGAAGTCAGGAAGCATGATGCCTCCAGCTTTGTTCTTTTTGCTTAAGATTGTCTTGGCAATGCAGGCTCTTTTTTGGTTCCATATGAACTTTAAAGCAGTTTTTTCCAATTCTGTGAAGAAAGTCATTGGTAGCTTGATAGGGATGGCATTGAATCTATAAATTACTTTGGGCCATATGGCCATTTTCACTATATTGATTCTTCCTATCCACGAGCATGGAATATTCTTCCATTTGTTTGTGTCCTCTTTTATTTCCTTGAGGAGTGGTTTGTAGTTTTCCTTGAAGAGGTCCTTCACATCCCTTGTAAGTTGGATTCTTAGGTATTTTATTCTCTTTGTAGCATTTGTGAATGGGAGTTCACTCACGATTTGGCTTTCTGTCTGTTAATGGTGTATAGGAATGCTTGTGATTTCTGCACATTGCTTTTGTATCCTGAGACTTTGCTGAAGTTGCTTATCAACTTAAGGAGATTTTGGGCTGAGATGATGGGGTTTTCTAAATATACAATCATGTCATCTGCAAACAGGGACAATATGACTTCCTCCTTTCCTAATTGAATACCCTTTATTTATTTCTCTTGCCTCATGACCCTGGCCAGAACCTCCAACACTATGTTGAATAGGAGTGGTGAGAGAGGGCATCCCTGTCTTGTGCCAGTTTTCAAAGGGAATTTTTCCAGTTTTTGCCCACTCAGGATGATATTGGCTGTGGGTTTGTCATAAATCGCTCTTATTATTTTGAGATACATTCCATCAATACCTAGTTTATTGAGAGTTTTTAGCATGAAGGACTGTTGAATTTTGTCGAAGGTCTTTTCTGCATCTATTGAGATAATCATGTGATTTTTGTCATCAGTTTTGTTTATGTGATGAATTACGTTATTGATTTGCATATGTTGAACCAGCCTTGCATCCCAGGGATGAAGCAGTAGTTGATAAGCTTTTTGATGTGCTGCTGGATTCGGCTTGCCAGTATTTTATTGAGGATTTTCTTATCAATGTTCATCAGGGATATTGGTCTAAAATTCTCTTTTATTGTTGTGTCTCTGCCAGGCTTTGGTATTAGGATGATGTCGGCCTCATAAAATGAGTTAGGGAGGATTCCCTC
>NW_012118321.1:696341-696780 GCF_000951035.1 Colobus angolensis palliatus
TGTATGTGTCCAGGAATTTATCCATTTCTTCTAGATTTTCTAGTTTATTTGCATAGAGGTGTTTATAGTATTCTCTGATGGTAGCTTGTATTTCTTTGGGATCTGTGGTGATATCCCCTTTATCAATTTTATTGTGTCTATTTGATTCTTCTCTCTTTTCCTCTTTATTAGGTTATTATTGTTATGGGTGAATTTGATCCCGTCATTATGATGTTTGCTGGTCATTTTGCCCATTAGTTGATGCAGTTTCTTCACACCATCAATGTTCTTTACAATTTGGCCTGTTTTTGCAGTGACTGGTACCAGTTGTTCCTTTCCATGTTTAGTGCTTCCATCAGGAGCTATTGTAAGGCAGGCCTGGTGGTGACAAAATCTCTCAGCATTTGCTTGTCTGTAAAGGATTTTATTTCTCCTTCACTTATGAAGCTTAGTTTTGCTG
>NW_012118321.1:696905-701931 GCF_000951035.1 Colobus angolensis palliatus
GAGGAGTATCTTTGTGGTGTTCTCTGTATTTCCTGAATTTGAATGTTGGCCTGCCTTGCTAGATTGGGAAAGTTCTCCTGGATAATATCCTGAAGAGTGTTTTCCAACTTGGTTCCATTCTTCCTGTCACTTTCAGGTACACCAATCAGACATAGATTTGGTCTTTTCACATAGTCCCATATTCCTTGGGGTCTTTGTTCATTTCTTTCTACTCTTTTTTCTCTAACCTTGTCTTCGTGCTTTATTTCATTAACATGATCTTCAGTCACTGATATCCTTTCTTCCACTTGATCAAATTGGCTACTGAAGCTTGCACATACATCTCAAAGTTCTTGTGCCATGGTTTTCAGCTCTATCAGGTCATTTAACATCTTCTCTACACTGGTTACTCTAGTTAGCCATTCGTCTAATCTTTTTTCAAGGTTTTTAGCTTCCTTGCGATGCATTCAAACATCCTTCTTTAGCTTGGAGAAGTTTGTTATTACTGACCTTCTGAAGCCTACTTCTGTCAACTCGTCAAAGTCATTCTCCATCCAGCTTTGTTCCATTGCTGGTGAGGGGCTGTGATCCTTTGGAGGAGAATAGGCACTCTGATTTTTAGAATTTTCAGCTTTTCTGCTCTGGTTTCTCCCCATCTTTGTGTTTTTATCTACCTTTAGCCTTTGATGTTGGTGACCTACAGATGGGGCTTTGGTGTGGATGTCCTTTTTGTTGATGTTGATGCTATTCCTTTCTGTTTGTTAATTTTCCTTCTACCAGTTAGGTCCCTCAGCTGCAGGTCTGTTGGAGATTTTTCGAGCTCCGCCACAGACCCTGTTTGCCTGGGTATCACCAGCAGAGGCTGCAGAACAGCAAGTATTGCAGAACAGCAAATATTGCAGAACAGCAAATATTGCTGCCTGATCCTTCCTGTGGAAGCTTTGTATCCAGGGCAGCAGCCGCATATATGAGTTGTCTGTTGGCCCCTACTGGGAGGTGTCTCCCAGTTAGGCTACATGGGGGTCAGGGACCCACTTGAGGAGGCAGTCTGTCCATTCTCAGAGCTCAAATGCAGTGCTGGGAGAACCACTGCTCTCTTCAGAGTTGTCAGACAGGGACATTTAAGTCTGCAGAAGTTGTCTGCTGCCTTTTGTTCAGCTATGCCCTGCCCACAGAGGTGGACTCTAGAGGCATTAGGCCTTGTTGAGCTGCAGTGGGCTCCGCCCAGTTCAAGCTTCCCAGCTGCTTTGTTTACCTACTCAAGTCTCAGCAATGGCAGACGCCCCTCCCCCAGCCAGGCTGCCATCTCGCAGATGGATCTCAGACTGCTGTGCTAGCAGTGAGCAAGGCTCCGTGGGCGTGGGAGCTGCCCAGCCAGGCACAGGAGAGAATCACCTTGTGTGCCGGTTGCTAAGACTGTTGGAAAACCATAATATTTGGGCGAGAGTGTCCCAGTTTTCCAGGTCATGGCTTCCCTTGGCTAGGAAAGGGAAATCCCCTGACCCCTTGCGCTTCCCGGGTGAGGTGATGGATGCCCTGCCCTGCTTTGGTTTTCCCTCCATGGGCAGCACCCACTGTCCAACCAGTCCCAATGAGATGAACCAGGTACCTCAGTTGGAAATGCAGAGATCACCCATCTTCTGTGTCGATCACGCTAGGAGCTGCAGACCAGAGCTGTTCCTATTTGGCCATCTTAGCAGGCACCTCTACTTCTGCCATTTATGAACTCTCCTGTGACATTTTTAAAAATAATACAGACTATATTGGTTTTTGGTGAGCAGATACTTTATATGACAATTGAGAATAAAAGTATATTTTGACAAGTTAATAGTTATAATATGCAAAATCCTGATACACACATATTGACTTAAAAAATGACTGAATAGTCCCAAATGAGCTATTATAGTTCTTGGATGGGACCTAGGCAAACTTGTCTCCATTTTTCCAGGTTCCAAAATAAATTTCTTTAGATATCCTAAGATTATATATAAAGCTATAGTCTTAAACTTTTTTCTTCATAGACCTACTTTCTCTTCCTCTGGTTCAGAAAATAATTGTAACAGTGGTGCCATTTGCAATGACCTTATCTGATGCATTGTATGTTGACTTTAAAATAATTTTCTTTGACTTTCACATAAAGGTGACAGGTAGATCCCTGAATCTCAAACGAAGTATTTATAGAAGCACATAGAAATATCTAAAGTTACACTAGAAATGCAAATCAGGAATATTAATTGAGGTCCTGATAGAACCCAGAAAAAAATTCCACAGTGTAGGCATGGGGACTGAGATATAATTATGGGACAAGGTAACAGAAGGTAGAAAGACATTTCCAATTACATTCTATTAAATATATATTCCATTGACTAGGGATCTCTTCAAACAATAAAGTAGACAACTTCTCTACAATAAGTCCACAATATCAGAACTGCTTTGTTAGGAACTGTAAGGCTGTATCTTCTCCTAGCCTCCATTATGCCCATTAATATTTTCCTGTCTCTTTTTGTGCTTGGAAAATCAGTGAGGTAGAGAGCAGAACATATAAAACATGTCTCACAGCATTCTCAAGTTAAAAGTTTGTCCTGCAAATGTGTTGACACTGAAAAAAAAATCTGAAAGAGAGGCAATCTGTGTGTTGTAGTATATCTTGCAGGGTTTTCTCTGAGGAAAACATTATAGGCTCTTTCAAAGTATCCAGGTACTAAAATAATTTTGTACAAATAGATAACTAGTCCATAGAAGTTAATATCACTTTGTAGAATCAGTTAAATAGGCACTAGAGGGAAATAAAATACTTCTTCCTCAGACTAGCAGGACTGCATTATTAAAGTACAGTAGACTTCAGAAATAATGTAAGTGGCAAAGTACATCATGCAGAAACTCAACATAACATTAAATAGAAAGGATGCTAGGAGAACCCAGGTAGAACCCGAGGAATAATCAAAGAGAAACTATCTATATTGTCTAATGCAAAATTATAGATTTGACTGGAACTCTTGTTATTTCAAAATTAGCGAAACAGAAATAAACAACAATCTGGGGCCTTTGAAAAGACTTCATGGTCAAGAAACAAAAAAACACACCCACACTTTAAAAATGCTGAGTCTACATAATAAGGAAATTTTAGAAATCACTTGCCTTGTACAATTATTTAAAATTAAGGGAAAATAAACTTAAAAATGCAAGAGACATACACAATAAAACCATAAAAGATTAAGGTGGATAGGTCACTTACTTCAATGTTCAGAGCACCAAAGGAAAATGTAAAAGATATTTAAAAGAGCATAAAAATTTGCATCTAAGCCATAAAGAGCAAAGAAGACCCTGCAGGATGTCAATTCAGTGATGTAGCATTCAAATCTAAGTAACCTGCTTTCATAACATTAATGATAAATAAAGTACTCACTTTCAAAATACTGATACTAAGAGTTTAAAGCAATATAGCATTTTGGAAATAATATAGCAATAAAGAGAAGGAAAATAAATGCCTCAAAATGTCTGTAACTGTTGAGTTAAAAAGAATACTTTCCATTTTTACCCTAAAAATAACTTAAAATATCATCAAATGTTTGTTTTCAAGGACTTTTTATATTATTTATACGTTATTATCATACTATTTTAAATATAACATTTAAAACTTTATAGTCTTAATGTCTATATTTAAATGAATGTTTAAATATTTTGTGATACAGCAATATAATGGTATGTCATACTGTTAATAAACTGGAGAAGACTGTGGTGTAAGCACATTTTCAATCAATTCTTTCCCCAATCCTCCTGAACTACAACAAAACAAATTTAAAGAAATAAAATTTATACCGTATACTCTGGAGATATTGCAGGTTTGGTTTCAGATTACCACAGTAAAACAAATATCTTTATAAAGCAAGTCACAATTTTTCTTTGTTTTGCAGTGCATGTAAAAGTTATGTTTACACTATACTGTAGTTTAGTTACACTACACTATACTGTAGTTTAGTAAGTGTGCAATAGCATTATGTCTAAAAATCAATGTACCTTAATTAAATATAGGTTTTTACTAAAAATGCTAATGATCATGAGCCTTCAGTGAGTCATAAGTTTTTGTGGTAGAGGGCCTTGCCTTGATGTTGATGCTTGCTGTTTGATCGGAGTAGTGATTGCTGAAGATTGGGGTGACTATGGCAATTTCTTGAAATAAGAAAACAATGAAGTTTGCCACATTGATTGATTGTTCTTATAATGAAAGATTTCTCTGTAGTATGCAATGCTGTTCAATAGCATTGTACCCATAATAGGACTTCTTTCAAAATTGGAGTCAATCCTGTCAAACTCTGCTGCTGCTTTATCAACTAAGTTTACGTGATATTATAAATCCTTTGTTGTCATTTCAGTAATGTTCACAGTATTTTCACTTGCAGTAGGTTTCATCTCAGTAAACCACTTGATTTACTCATCCATAAGAAGTAAATCCTCATCCACTAAAAGTTTGTTTAACTACACTTTTTTTTGTTTTAGCAGCTTTAAATGTTTTTACCATGAGACTGCAGCATAACATTCACAACTTCAGGCTCCAAACCTAATTCACGTTCTCTTGATATTTCCACCACATCTACAGTTACTTTCTCTACTGAACTTTTGAACCCTTTAAAGTTATCCATGAGTGTTTGAATCAACTTCTTCGAAACTTTTGTTAATATTAATATTTTGACCTCCTTACATGAGTACTCATAGATGTTCTCAATGGGATTTATAATGCTGAATATTTTCTAGAAGATTTTCAATTAACTTTGCCAAGATCTATAAGATGATTTACTACCTATGGCAGCTAAAGCCTTACAAAATTTATTTGTTAAATAATAAGACTTAAAACTCAGAATTACTCATGAAAGCAACATTAATCCCCTTTGCAATCTCTATCAGGTGCATAGGTGAATAGGTACATTGTCAATGAGCAGTAATATTTTGAAAAAAAAATTCTTTTTTTTTTTATTATACTTTAAGTTCTAGGGTACATGTGCATAACGTGCAGGTTTGTTACATATGTATACTTGTGACATGTTGGTGT
>NW_012118321.1:706521-706974 GCF_000951035.1 Colobus angolensis palliatus
AGATGACCCCAGTACCTCAGTTGAAAATGCAGAAATCACCGGTCTTCTGTGTCCTTCGCGCTGGGAGTTGGAGACTGGAGCTGTTCCTATTCGGCAATCTTGCTCCGCCCCCGAAAAAAAAAAAATATTCTTAGCAGCAGGTCTCAATAGTGGGCTTAAAATATTCAGTAAACCATGCTGTAAACAGATGTGCTGTCATCCAGGCTTTGCCATTCCATTTATAGAGCACAGGTAGAGTTGATTTAGCATAATTCTTAAGGGCCCTCGGATTTTTAGAATGTTAAATGAGAATTGCCTTCATCTTGAAGTCACCAGTTGCGTTAGCCCCTAATAAAAGAGTCAGCCTGATATGGTTTGGCTCTGTGTCCCCACCTAAATCTCATATGGAATTGTAATCCCCACGTGTCAGGGAGGGGCCTAGTGGGAGGTGGTTGAATTATGGGGGTGGACTTC
>NW_012118321.1:707579-716973 GCF_000951035.1 Colobus angolensis palliatus
TCTGTTTCCTGCTCCACCATGGTAAGATGTGCTTGCTTCTCCTTCATCTTCCACCATGACTGTAAGTTTCCTGAGGGCTTCTAGTCATGCTTCCTATTAAGCCTGTGGAATTATGAATCAATTGAACCTCTTTTCTTCATAAATTACCCAGTCTCAGGTAGTTCTTGATAACAGTGTGAAAACAAAGTAATACACAGCCTGTTTTAAAGCTTTGAAGCCAGGAATTGACATATTTCTAGCTATGAAAGTCTTAGATGGCATATTCATCCAATAGAAAGCTGTTTTGTCTACACTGAACATTTGTTGGTTAGTGTAGCCATCTTCATCAATTATCTCAGCTATATCTTATGGATAATTTCTTGCAGTTTCTACATCGGCATTTGCAGCTTCACCTTGCACTTTTATATTATGTAGACAGCTTCTTTCCTTCAACCTCATGTATAAACCTTCACTAGCCTCCAACATTTTTTCTGCGCCTCCCTCACCTCTCTTAACCTTCATAGAATTGAAGCGAGTTAAGATTTTGCTCTAAATTAGGCTTTGGTTTTAGGGAATGTTGTGGTTAGTTTGACCTTTTATCCAGACCACTAAAACTTTTTCCATATAAGCAGTAAGGCTGTTTAACTTTCTTATCATTCATGTGCTCACGGGAGTAGCACTTCTAATTTTCATCAAGAACTTTTCGTTTGTATTCACAACTTGGCTATTTGGCACTAAAGTCCTAGCTTTTAGTCTATTTTGGCTCTCAAAATGTCTTCCTCACTAAGCTTAATCATTTCTAGCATTTGATTTAAAATGAGAAATGTATGGTCTTTTCACTTGGACACTTAGAGTCCATTTTAGCATTATTAATTGGCCTAGTTGCAATAGCTTTGTGTCTTAGGGAATAGGAATGCACAAGAAGTGGGGGAGAGACAGGAATTGGTTGGCTGGTGGAGCAGTCAGAACACACACAACATTCATCTATTGAGTTCATTGTATATGGGCATGTTTCAGGGTATCTCAAGACAATTACAATAGTAAGATTGAAGATCATTGATCACAGATCACAATAACAGATACAATAGTAATGAAAAACTTTATCTTATTGTGAAAATAAATGTAACACGGAGACACAAAGTGAACACAGGCTGTTGGAAAAAGGCACCTATAGACTTGCTCAACGCAAGGTTGCCACAAACCTTCAATTTGTAAAAAGCACTATTTGTGATGTGTGATAAAGTGAAGTACAGTAAAATGAGGTATGCCTATGTGAGAAAGCATCTACACTAAAGCCAGGAAGTTACCTCAAAGGGCATTGTCAGGTAAAATGCATATTTGGTCATATTGAAAGAAAAAAATATTACTGCTCAAAAGTCTAGTACATTGCTTGAGACTACAAGGGATACAAATTTTGAGGCATTGATGGTTGGGGACATAGGTGTATGCAAACCACAATATTTTGAACCTGTTTGACAATTACAGAGTGGCAGTAACAGCAGAACTTAAAAAGTGACTACATAGTCTCAGAGAGTCATTTTAATTTTTAATATTAAATCCCTAACTCTGAGTTTTAAGGGAGAGAGTAGATGGAAGAAAAAGGAAAAATGACATTTGAGAGTCCTTTTTGCAGTTGATAACCAAAGATAAATTTCTTAAACATAAATAAAAATGCATCTGTAAACCGAAAGCCCCAAGCTGAGGAACAATGCTTTATCCCAAAGTCACATAAATGTGATTAGCTCTGTCACATGAGAAAGACACATTGAATAACAAGAAAACAGGACAAGCCTTCCATACTGTACAGATGGCCATTGGTGCAGGGTTTTATTTTAATTAATTATTTTAGCATAGTTTTAGATTTATAGAAAAGTTGCAATGAATAGCACAGCAAGTTCTCATATACTCAATACAGTTTTCCCTATTGTTAATGTTTAACATTACCATAGTGATGCTAAAATTAAAGAACCAGTATTAGTACAGTATGATTAGCCAAAGTACATATTTTATTCAGATTTTCTTGTTTTTGCCTACTGTCATTGTCCTGTTCCAAAATCCCATTCAGGAAAACACATCACATTTACTCACCTTGTTTCTCTGGGCTCCACCTTGGCTATGCCAGTTTTTCAGACTTCCCTTGATTTTGATGAACTACACAGTTTGAACTAATTCTGTTGAGTCATTTCTCAGAATGACCTTCAAGGGAGATCTTTCTGATGAGGAACACCACAAAAATAAACTGCCATTCTCATCACACTGTAACAACATAACCTGTCACTGTTGAGTTGGCCTTCATCGCCTGGCTGAGGTAGTGTTTCTCAACTTTCTCCACTGTAAAGTTACTCTTTCTCCCCTTCTTTCCATGTTATACTCTTGGAAAGGAAGTCACTATGTGCACTAACACATAGTGGGGAGTTACGCTCCATCTTCTTGAGAGGGGAGTATTAACATAAATTATTTAGAATTCTTCTGCATGAGAGAATTCTGTATTCTGCCCCCATTCATTCATTCATTCATTCATATCAGTATGGACTATGGATGCCTGTTTTACTTTGTGTTATCATCCAATATTATGTTACATTTTTTTGCTCAAATTATTTCAGCTTTGATTTTTGAGAGCTCTTTCAATTGACTACTACGTCCCTTTGAAATATTCTCATAATTTTTTGTCTTATTTTTAAGTACTGTCTTACTTTGTGACACTACAAGATGCTCGAGGATGAATCTGTATATTTCTTGCCTCAGCCCTGGATTCAGCCATTAGAATGTAAATCCCCAAAGACAGGGAGATTTGTCCAATTTGATGTAGGTGTAACCCAAGTGCCCATAACAGTTCTTGGCATATACTATGACATTCACACATTTGTAGGATGATAGAGTAGAAAATAATAACTTAACTCAAAATAACAAAACTTCAAGATCAACTTCAAATGTAGCAGAGGAGGTAAGAAGAATGTGGAACAAGTGTGTCTTTTATGGGATGAGATTGGAAATAAATGGATATTTCTTCAGTCATAAACATATATATATATGGTGTGTGTGTGTGTGTGTGTGTGTGTGTGTAGTATTTTTTAATATAATGTATGAATAGTAACCAGTAGAATAGCTACAAAGATTATATGAAGCTGTCACAGATGATATAGTAAAAGACAGAAAATATAGTAAGCATAACTAGCATAACAATAAATGCAGGTAGAGAAAAGATAGTTTTAAGGTTAAAAGAAAGGACTATCAGCTTGGGTCAAATAACAAAGTTTTGTTACAAAAAAGATTTGTTAAATATCCATTTATGTGTTGTCTATAAAATATACACCTAGTTAAATTTGTTCACATCATGATAGGTCCTCCCCAAAAGTGTCAGTGATCTGAAAATGCCAACAAAAATTTAGAAATAAAAGTTTAAGACTGAATTAAATTTGGGATTAAAATTTAATGTTTTTTTTTAATTCTAAGGTGGAAGATTAGAGGCTATTAGCATGCCTCAGCCACTTGTAAATAGCAAGATAAAGCATTAAGATCAACTCTGTGAGTTTTAATTCAAGAAGAAAATAGGAACCCACCAGAATTGTGATGGATAACCCAGATCCTTGGGAGAAGAAAGTCAGCAAACAGCCCTTGTGACAGCATCTGACTGATAAAAGTGAGTGAAACACCAGTACCTGAAAGAAATGGAAAGCCTCCCTCTATGACTCACTTTTCTACAGAGATCCCAACAACACAGGCTAAGGGAGGACGCATTGTTTCTCCCAAGCCCTGAAGCTAACTTGAGAAAAGACTTGGAGATGCTGTGAGGGAAAAATACTGGAAGGGGCTGCAGACATTTTTTCATACCAGGGACTGAGAGTAAGATTCCATTTTTAATCTTGGCAAATACAAAGTTAGTCATTATTTGAAAACCTGGCAGCATGGCCATGCATGCATTTTGGTCTGTGCGAAGATCTTGGGGCAGAGAGGCCAACTCCACTCCACATCCAGGCAGACCTCCAGGCATTTGAAGCACCCACTCTCCTGGATTAGGAGTTTAGGCTGAATCCAATGCCCATGTGTTGGGATTCAATCAGGTTGGTGGGAAATATATTAGAGATAGTTATAGAAATAGACACTAATCTTCTTGGAAGGCTGAGAAGTTTGCATAACTTTGGTAATAGATCTTGCTGAAGGCGGCCTGATCCCTTTATGTTTAGTTAAGCAAATTAAAATAGTAATAAAGAAAGGCAGAGTAGTTTACCTAGCTAGCTTGTTTACTCATATAATCTTAAAACTAATCTTTGATGTACTGCAGGTGCGTAAGTGCTTTTTACTCGGGAAGTCCGCAAGGTCATTTACCCTCTAATGGTGTTGAATCAAGTTTTTGTTAATTAATCGGGGCCTAGTGGCAACTGTTTACAGGACTCAGCAGGGAGCCTGTAAGCGGCTTGGACCCTCAGCTGGACTGGCAGAGCAGAATATCTGTGTGTCAGTGTACTTTATTCATCCCTCTCTGGGTCAGGGGTCTGCAAGGGACAGACTCCCCGCAGCTGGTGCCCCTACCAGAGGACCGCTGCAACACCCACGCAGTGAACTTGAAGATGCGGAGGTTTACCAGCTCCATGACTACGCACAACTTTGGCTGCTTGTTGGCCATCCACTAAATTCTCCTTCAGTGCAGGTACTTAGGCCGGCCACTGGGGGACATGTAGGCTAGCCGCCCAGTCCAGCCCATTCATCATGACTCCCACCACCTTGGGACTAAGCAGGAAGCTCAGAAGACTGCATTCCAAGCGTCAGCCCATTGCCTGAGGCAACAGAGGGCTTCCTCAAGTAAACAAAAATCATGTGTACATTCAGTAGCATTGACTCTTACCATCTACTGACTTGTAGGCTGAACTATACAGCCAATATAGCATCTGCTGAAATAAGTGCATAGGACTATAGAAGCAAAGCCAAAACACCCTCCCCAGCCTTCTTTATAGTCTCACTCCCTAGGGATGGAGGAAAAGGGAAAGAAAAAAGCACAATAATATTATAGAGAAAGAAAAAAAAAGAAAAAAATTCACTAACATAAAATAATTACAAAATTTAGAAAATTAGAAAAGCCAGCATCTTCAGATGAGGAAGAACCAGCACAAAACTTCTGGCAGTATGAAACAGTTAAATGTAGTGACAACAACAAAGAATACCACCAGCTCTCCAGCAATAGTCCCTAACTAAAATGAAAATAACAGACAGCTCAGAAATGACTGACAGATAAAGAAATCAAAGCAAGGACTGCAAGGAAGCTCAACAAGGTACAAGAGAAGGTGGAAAATCAACACAAAAAAACTTCTAAAGCAACACAAACAATAAAGGAAGAGGTAAACATCCTAAAAACAAATCAATCAGAGCTTCTGGAATTAAAATATTCACTTAAGGAATTTCAAAATACAATTTAAAAAGATTTTTCAATATAGTAAATCAAGTAGAAGAAAGAATGTTAGAGCTAGAAGATCAGTTTTTCAAAAAAACCTAGTCAGACAAAATAAAACAGAATTTTTAAAAAAACAAAGACTTTGAGATATA
This sequence comes from Colobus angolensis palliatus, assembly GCF_000951035.1. Taxonomy (NCBI): domain Eukaryota; kingdom Metazoa; phylum Chordata; class Mammalia; order Primates; family Cercopithecidae; genus Colobus; species Colobus angolensis. The sequence continues at coordinate 713,097 of NW_012118321.1, forward strand.
TGAAATTATATAAAGACACCAAGCTTAGTAATTATTGGTATTCTTGAGAGAGAAGGAGAAAAAGCAAATAACCTGGATAATATACTTAAGGGAATAATTCAAGAAAATTTCGCTAATTTTGCCAGACAGGTAGATACCTAGACACAAGAAATCCAAAGAACACCTGTGAATTACTATACAAAATGAACATCACCAAGGTGTGTAATCTCTAGACTGTTAAAGGTCAACACTAAAGAAAAAATCTTACAGGTAGCTACAGCAAAAGGACAGATCACGTACAAAGGGAACTCCAATAGGCTAACAGCAGATTTCCCAGTACAAACTTTTTAAGGCAGGAGAGATTGGAGGCCTATTTTCAGCATTCTTTTAAAAAAATGCAACCAAGATTTCATTCCCTGCAAAACTAAGCTTCATAAATACAGAAGAAATAAACTCTTTTCCAGACAAGCAAGCAGTAACAGAATTTACTACCACTATGCCAGCCTTACAAGAGATCTTCATGGGAGTTCTAAACATATAAATGAAATAATGATACCTGAAACCACAAAAACACACTAAGTACATAGCCCAAAGACCTTATAAAGCAACCACATAGTAGAAACCACAAGACAACCAGTTAACAACTTTATGACAGAATCAGAACTTCACGTATCAACATTAACCTTTAATGTTAATGATCTAAATTCCCTTCTTAAAAGGTGCAATGTGGCAAGCTGGATAGGGAAAAAAAAAAAAAATCCATCTGCTGTCTTCAAGAGATACATCTCACCCATAATGACACCTGTAGGAACAAAATAAAAAGTTGGAGAACGAGTGACCATGCAAATGGAAAAAAAAAAAAAAAAAAAAGCAGAGGTTGTTATTCTTATACCGGATAAAGCAGACTTTAAATCAACAACAGTAAAAAAGGACAAAGAAGGGCATTACATAATGATAAATAATTCAATTCAACAAAAAGACTTACCTATACTAAATATATATGCACTCAACATTGGAGCACCCAGTTTCATTAAACAAGTACTTCTAGACCTAAGAATAGAAATAGATAGCCACACAATAATAGTGAGGGACTTCAACACCCCACTGTCAACATGTGTAAAACTATTGAGGCAGAAAACGAATGAAGAAATTTCTAAACCCAAATTCAACACTTGACCAATTGGACCTAATAGATACCTACAGAATACTTGATTCATCAATTATAGAATATACATTCTGTTTACCTGCATACAGAACATACTCCAAGACTGACCACATGCTTGGTGGTCATAAAGCAAGTCTCAATTAAAAAAAGAAAACCCCAAATCATACCAACTATGCTCTCAGACCACAGTGGAATACAAATAGAAATAAATACCAAGAAGAGATCTCAAAACCACACAATTACATAAAAATTAAACAACTTGCTCCTGAATGATTTTGGGGTAGAAATGAAAGCAGAAATCAGAAAATTCTTTGAAATAAATGAAGACAGAAACACAACATACCAACCTCTGGGATGCAACAAAAGCACAATCAACAGAAAAGTGTATACAGCTAAATGCCTACCTCAAAAAGTTAAAAATAGCTCAAATTAACAATTTAATATAAAACCTAGATAAACTCAAAAACAAGAATAAAGTAACCCCCAAAGCTTAAAGAGTAACTAAAATCAAAGTAGAACTGAATGACATTGAGATCCATAAATCCATGCAAAGAATCAAGGAAAACAAAAGTTGGTTCTTTTTAAAAATAAACAAGATTGATAGATCACTAGCTATATTTAAAAAGAAAAATAGAGAGACAATCTAAATTAGTACAATCAGAAATGACAAAGGTGACGTTTCAACTGATCCCATAGAAATACAAAAGATCCTCAGAGACTGCTATGAACATCTCTAAACACACAAACTAGAAAATCTAGAGAACATGGCTGAATTCCTGGGAACACACAATCCCCCAAGATTGAATTAGCAAGAAATGTAGACCATGAACAGATCAATATTGAGTTCTGAAATTAAACTAGTAATTTAAAAAAAAATTCTGCCAACCACTCACAGTCCAGGACCAAATGGATTCACAGCCGAATTCTACCAGATATACGAAGAAGAGCTGTCACCATTTTTACTGAAACTTCAAAAAAAAAAAAAAAAAAAAAACCAAGAAAGCAGAGACTCCTTCCTAACTCATTCTAAGAAGGCAGCATCACCCTGCTACCAAAACCTGGTGAAGAAGACACAATGAAAAAAGAAAAATACTGACCACTACCCCTGTTGATCATTGACACAAATGTCCTCACAAAAATACTAGCAAACTGAATCCAACAACACAACAAAGTTAATTCACCACTATCATCATGTGTGCTTCATTCTTGGGATGCAAGCAAGGTTCAACATACACCAGTGAATACATGTGATTCACCACATAAGCAGAAATAAAAACAAAAACCATGTGATAATCTCAATAGAGTCCCAAAAAGTTTTTATTAAAAATCAATATTCCTTCATGATAAAAACCTTCAAGAACTTAGGCAAAGAAGAAGCATACCTCAAAATAATACCATTGATGACAAATCCACAGCTGACCTCATATTGAATGAGCAAAATCTGGATGCATTTCCCTTGAAAACATGAACAAGACAGGATGCTCATGCTCACCACTTCTATTGAAGATGGTATTGAAAGTGCTAGCTATAGAAATCAGGCAAGAGAAAGAAAGGAAACACATTCAAATAGGAAAAGAAGAAGGCAAACTGTCTTCATGAACCATATGATTCTACACCTGGAAAACCATAAAGACTCTGCCGTGACTGGGCATGGTGGCTCACGCCCATAAATCCAGCACTTTGGGAGGCCAAGGCAGTCGGATCACTTGAGGTCAGGAGTTTGAGACTGGCCTGGCCAACATGGGGAAACCCCATCTCTACTAAAAATGCAAACATTAGCTGGGCATGGTGGCGCACACCCGCAGTCCTAGCTACACAGGAGGCTGAGGTATGAGAATCACTTGAACCTGGGAAGCAGAGGTTGCAGTGAGCTGAGATCATGCCACTGAACTTCAGCCTGGGTGACAGAGCAAGACCCTGTCAAAAAAAAAAAAAAAAAGACTCTGCCAAAAGCCTCATCGAACTGATCAATTACTTCAGTAAAGTTTCAGAACGCAAAATCAATGTACAAAAATCAGTAGAATTTTTCTATACCAAGAACATTCAAGCTGAGAGCCAAATCAAGAATACAATGTCATTCACAATAGTTACTAAGAAAAAGTACATATAACCAAGGAGGTAAAATATCTCTAAAAGGAGAACTACAAAATACTATGTAAAAAGTCATACATGACACAAACGAAAAGAATCTCAGGCTCATGGATTGGAAAAATCAGTATTATTAAAATGGCCATAATACCCAAAGCAATCTATAGTTTCACCACTATTCCTATCAAACTGCCAATGTCATCGTTCACAGAACTAGAAAAAAAAAAAAAAACTCTTAAAATTTTTATGGAACCGAAAAACAGACAGAATAGCCAAGACAATCCTAAGCAAAAAGCGTAAAGCCAGAGGCATCACGTTACCCAACTTCAAACTATACTACAAGACTACGGTATCCAAAACAGCATGGTACTGCTACAGAAACAGACACAAAGATGAAAAGAACAGAGTAGAGAACCTAGAAATAAAGTCACACACCTACAACCATCTGATCTTCAACAAAAGTGACAAAAACAAGAAATGAGGAAAGGTCTTACTAATCAATAAATGATGCTGATATAGCTGACTAGCTATATGCTAAAGAATGAAACTGGACTACTACTTTTCACCATATACAAAAACCAACTCAAGATGGAATAAGATTTAAATGTAAGATCTCAACATAAAAGGACCCTAGAAGGAAACCTA
>NW_012118321.1:718813-781629 GCF_000951035.1 Colobus angolensis palliatus
TAAAAGTTGAACAAATAACAATAAGAATTAACGGGAATATACTGGTTATTTTAATGATAGCAAAATAAATTCACAAAGGGCATTTTATAGTCATTTTATACTTGTACTAAACAAAACAATATCACAAAATACAAAGCAAAAACTACATACTAAAAGAGTAAATTGATCAAAACACTAATATACTGTTGGGAGACTCATAAACATAGATAATTTCATGCCTGATAACAAAGAGCAGGAAAAAGAATGTAACTAATATAAAAAATGATGCAATTTATTAAATATTTATCACTCTAAGTCACAAATAGTAAATACTTATTCCTTCAGAGGAGTCACAAGGAATTTACAAATACTGATCTTATACTAGGCCAACATGTAAATCTTAATTAATGACATATTGAAAAAAATTAGAAATTAATGGCAACAAAATACAATCACGTGGAAAGTTAAAATATCTCCCCCATGATAATAGAATTAAAAAGGAAATCAAAACTGCAGTTGCTAAATGGCTTGAAAATAATAGTGATTAAAACAACACACTGTATATAATATGAGCTGCAAAAACCACCTTGGAAAAATAGTTTTAAAGATTTCCAAATAAAAATATGAACAGGAATAAATTATACATTTGCTTCAAGTAGTTGGAAAAATAAAAATAAACTAACTCAAGAAAACAGAATATTTCTTGAGTTGCTTTAATCAACATAAAAGTAGGAACTATTTATTTTTAAGAGTAATAAAAATGAAAATATACCAGAATTCATACTTTGATGTTAAAAAAATAAAAGCAGGTAACTTAGCAGATATAATCAAGAAATAAAGAAAATCTAGCAACACTGTATTTGGATTGAGAGACCAAAAATCATGCAGACAATCATGAAAATTTGTAAGCATATGATCATTCTTACAGATGCCAAAGGCATTTGTGATAAAATTCAAAATTTCTTACTTTTAAATTGTTAATAAAAAGGAGATAGATGAATGACTATTTAATAGAATAAAAAGTACATATCTCATATTAAAATGCCTCTTAGAAGTATTCCTGTTAAAATCAGCACAGTATCAAAAATAAGTCAGACAGTAAATCACATTTTCTCATATATTTACATATATACATATGCACACACACATATACACATGCAAACATATGCATTAAAATATGTGTTGCCTCATTTATTTTTAGTACTTTCTGCATATCCTTCAATCTTTATCATTTCAAATGAATTTTAGAATGATTTGTCAAGTCCTTCCTCTCCCCGTAAATCAGAATACATTTTGACTTTTATACTTTTGTTGTTTACATTATTTTTGAAGAAAACACACTTTAACAATATTGAAATTTCCCAGCCAAGGCCACAGAGTATTTCTTCCTTTTATATTTATTGTTTATGTCACTCAGAAGACTTTTTATAATTTTCTTTCAAAACATTTGGTCATAGCATTTGTCCTTGCAGTTATCCATTTTATTTTTTAAATGTATTTAAAATTATGATGAAAAAACACATAGCATAAAATCCACCATCTTAACCATTTTTTTTTTTTTTTTTTGAGACGGAGTCTCGCTCTGTTGCCCAGGCTGGGGTGCAGTGGCACCATCTCGGCTCACTGAAACTTCCACCTCCTGAGTTCAAGTGATTCTCCTGCCTCAGCCTCCCGAGTAGCTGGGACTACAGGCGTGTGCCACCACGCCTGGTTAATTTTTTGTGTTTTTTAGTAGAGACGGGGTTTCACCATATTGGCCAGGCTGGTCTCGAACTCCTGAACTTGTGATCCGCCACCCTCAGCCTCCCAAAGTGCTGGGATTACAGGCGTGAGCCACTGCACCCAGCCAACCATTTTTAAATGTAGAGTTTGGTGGTGTTACATATATTTATTTTGTTGTGCAGCAGATCTCCAGAATTTTTTTATCTTGCAAAACTGAAACATTCATCCATTAAACCCCCCTCATGGTTTGCCCTCTGCCAACCACCATTCTACTTTCAGTCTCTTTGACTACTTTAGATACCCCATGTAAAGGGCATCATGAAACATTTTTCTTTTTGTGCCTGGCTTTCTTTACTTACAATAAGGTCCTCAAGATTCATCCGTGTTGTAGCATGTGACAAGATTTCCTTTTGTTGTTAAGGCTGAATAATATTCAATGTATGTATATGTACATGCCACATTTCATTTCTCCGTTCATCTGTCGATGGGCATATGGATTGCTTCATGTTGCCTATTGTGAGTAATACTGTTTTGAATATGGATGTGCAAATATCTCTTCAAGATTTTGCTTTCAATTCTCTTTAATCTATATTTAAATGTGGAATTTCTGGATCATATAATTCTGTTACATTTTCGAGCAACGCCCATCCTGTTTAAAGCAGTCGCATCATTTTACATCCTGTTTCCATAGCAGTTGCATCATTTTACATTATCACCAATGGTATTTTATTTTATTCATTTCTTTTTCTCCTTGTTCTTTAATATTTATCCTTTTCCCTGATTTCTTTCCGTTGACAGTAAATTTACTATCGAAAAACTGTGAGAAACATTTTTAGTGTTTTGGATTTACAGAAAAGTTGCAAAGGTAACCCAGAGTCCCTATACACATCATATCCAGTTTCCATTATTCCTAATATCTCACTTTAGTATGGTAAATTTGTCACATCCAGTGGGCCAATATTGATATATTATTATTAACTACAGCACATATTTTATTCATATTTTCTTAGTTTTTATCTAAGGTACCTTTTATGTTTTAGGATCCCATACAGGATAGAATATTACATTTAGTTATCACGTCTCCTTAAACTCCTCTTGGCTGTGACAGTTTCCAAGTGTTCTCTTATCTTTGAAGACCTTGACAGTTTTGAGAAGTACTGGTCAGGTATTTTGCAGAATGTCTCTCAACTGGAGTTTTTCTGATGTTATGCTCATGATTAGACTGGCCTTATGAGTTTTGAGGAGGAAGAATACAGGGGCAAAATGCCACTAACATTACATCATATCAAAGGTACATACATAGGCCAGGCGCGGTGGTTCACATTTGTAATCCCAGCACTTTGGGAGGCTGAGGCGGGCAGATCACCTGCGGTCAGGAGTTCGAGACCAGCCTGACCAATATGGTGAAACTCCGCCTCTACTAAAAATACAAAAAAATTAGTTGACGTTATGGCGTGTGCCTGTAGTCCCACCTACTCTGGAAACTGAGACAGAAGAATTGTTTGAACCCAGGAGGCAGAGGTTGCAGTGAGCCGAGATCATGCCACTGCACTCCAGCCTGGGTGACACAGTGAGACTCCGGCAAAAAAAAAAAAAAAAAGGTACATACATACTAACAATATAATATCACTATTGAAGTTGATATTAATCACCTGGCTGAGATAGCTGTTTGTCAGGTTACCCCACTCTTAGTACCCTCAGTTATCCAGTCTCAGTCTGGACTGACTGCCCTCTTTGCCCTCTCTGCCTGATGCACAATTATTATCATAGAATTTCCTCATATCCTAATCTGAATGAATCATTTTCTCCCCTCTCCTTGTGGAATCTTCTGTTTTCTCGATTCCAAGTCTTTCTCATTAGTGGTGGAACCGCTTGCTTTAGTGTAGCACATCTTTCGGTAGCTTCCTAAGAAAGGATATTTAAGAGGTAGATTTTTTTTTTTTGAGATCCTGTATGTCTAAAATATCTATAATCTCTCATCATATTTGAAGAACAGTTTGGCTTGGTTTGGAATTATAGATTGGAAAAAAAAAAGTCCTCCTTTTCTCCATTGCTTTTAGATTCCATTTTTGTTAAGATTTCTGATGTCATTCTGATTCCCATTCCTTGGGATGTGACCTGACTTATTTTTAAGTGTTTTATCTCTAAAAGCTTGTGTGGTCCCTACATTTCTCTCCTTGTGTTTTCTCCAATGGGCTGATATTAGACTTCTTGAACTGATTCTCTAAGTTTCTTACATTTTCTCTCCTATTGTAGCGTCTAAGGTTCTTGCCTAGTCACGCCAACGAATTGGTGTGGCAGCTGACCACAGCAAGTGATAGAGACATGGACTGATAGAGAGAAAAAGCTGTAGGCTTTATTGAGCAGAGTGACAGTACAAAGCTTCCACAGTGTGGAAGGGGTCCCGAACGGGTAGCCGGAGTTCGATTATACAAATGGCTTTTAAACTCTTTTAAGGTGGGAAATACATGTGGCGGGAAGATGTTACCAGAGAGAGAAACAAAGACAATTAACCACTTGTGACATGTTTTAGATCTTGAGGAAAACTGGAATTGCAACTTAGGTTTTATCTACTTTATGACCTTGCGGTGGCATGGCAAAGGAGACCGGATCTCACAGGACTTTACAAAGTATGTTTACAAGGAATTGGAATTGGGAGCATAGATAAGGTCTGCCGATCACAGAAAAACGGGCAGTTCACATTCCTTATACTTTAGTTTTGAGGGGGAGGAGGAAGGGAGAGAGGGAGTGAGGACACAGGGAAATTACGCAAAATGTTCACTGTTTATAGCTTTCTTGGGGAAGAAAGCACATGCACAAATCCTGGGGTTAGGAATAGTTTAAGCATATATCTTCAGTATTATCCATCCAGGACCGAAGTAAGTCCTGATAAGGGAAATGAGTGAGTTTCACAGCTTTCTGAGCCCCTACTCCACTCAGGAAGCGCAGCTGGCCCCTCCTCTTGATATTTTTCCATCTCTTTAAATTTATTGAATCTTTCACTATTTGTTTGCTTTTAGAAAGATTTTCTTATCTTTATGTCCCTCCTCACCTTTCAATTGCCAATTTGATTCTGCTATCACTTTTTAAAATTTCAGATAGCTCTTACTTTTTGAATATTTGTTTTAATAGCATGCTCTTGTTTCAGCAATAGTTTCTTCTCTCTTTCCTTCTCCTTTATATATTATCTCCTCCAACTCTCTCCCAATTTTTAAATTTTCATCTTATCGATTAGGTCAAATGTTTTAATTGATGTCTACTGAAACGTGGCTGCTAGTTTATATTTAAGGGTAAATGAACCACTAAAATGTGGACTAGAAGTTATGTGGGGTTAACAGTAGAGGAATTCAGGCCTGGCACGGTGCCTCACGCCTGTAATCCCAGCACTTTGGGAGACCGAGGTGGGTGATCATGAGGTCAGAAGATAGAGACCATCCTGGCCAACATGGTGAAACCCCGTCTCTACTAAAATTACAAAACGTAGTTGGGTGTGGTGGCACATGCCTATAATCCCAGCTACTCGGGAGGCTGAGGCAGGATAATTAGTTGAACCAGGGAGGCAGGGTTTGCAGTGAGCCGAGATTATGCCACTGCACTCCAGCCTTTCGACACAGCAAGGCTCCGTCTCAGGGGAAAAAAAAAAAAAAAAAATAGGAATTCAACTGGTGGGCTTCACGGAGCAATGAGGTAAAAATCCTGTCTTTCGTTAAGGTATCTTATTTCTTAAGCCTGCCAGTTTCCCCAGAGAATAAAGCTCCTACCTCCTCATTAGAGGAGAGAAATTTGACTGCCAGTGTTCTGGCATCCAAGTTGGAAAATCGAAGTAGAATATCATGGTTTACTATGTTGATTTTTACTTACTTACCCTATGTTAAATTTGGCACTTCACCCTGAACTGCACCTAGCTTACACAAGTCCAGAGTTACTTTGAGTCCAACCTCCTCAATCTCTCCAGAGATGAAAACTACGATCTTCTGCTTATGGGTTTTGAAGAGGATCTTGGTAGTCATATAGCTCATGAAAATACACGATTTATCACTACTACTATTTGTAATCCATCTGGACTGCATTTCTGCTTCCAGAGGTACCTGGTACCTCGAATTTCTAAGCCTTTCCAAGGTGGAATGGTACAGTACAAGTCAGCTTTACACAGATTGAAAACAAGAAAACTTAAATGAAAATTGGCATAGTTATCAATGAAATTCTAACCCTATCTCCCACTAGGATGCCAGAACACCAGCAGCCAGGTTTCTGTCTCTCTCTCAAACAGGAGGTTGGGGCATCCTTAGCTGAGGAAACTGACAAACCAGAGAAAAATGATACCTTGTTTACAGTTCCTGCTGCTGGAAGTGGTTTTCATCTATCTCCATTGTGCTAATTCAGTTACTTCTTATCTCTCCATCTCGCAACATTTTGGACAATTCACTTTTGGTATCATTTTCTCATCCGTATTCTCTATTATTATGGATTTGAATTTTTTTGTTCCTTTAGCCATTTTAATAGACTGTGAAAAGGAGTAAAGTTAAAATGCGCTTGTTTAATCTGCCATTTTTAACTTTATTCCTGTAATAATTAGAAAATGCTAAATAAAATTGTTAAAAACAAGAAGTATCAACCCTTAGTGTTTTAATTATTTATTTATGCCTTTTTATTTATTTATTTATTTTTTGAGACTGAGTCTTGCTCTGTCGCCCAGGCTGGAGCACAGGGGCGCAATCTCGGTTCACTGCATATTCGTGCCCTGTTTATAGTGGTTTTAGTTAGGCCTTAATTGTCTAATCTAGGTTGTGGCCTCCCTTTTCTATGTTCCGCTGCAGAAAGCAGCCATGTTAGCAGTGCTTTCCTGATCCCTGCCTCAGAGTGAGAAGCAGCAGCACTGATCTAATAAAGAACATCGCTGGGGGCTGCAACTACACTTTCATGACCACACTAAAGTCATTAATTACAGAAAATCATTTAGAATATGCTGTCCTTTGTGCTTGGTTAAGTGATTAACATAAACCAATATATACTATATTCCAATATAATTTGTGTTAATGGGTGTGTTCTGTTCATATGAATACATTTTGCCTCTGGGTATCCTGATGAAAAAATTGCATGTGAAGAAAAAAAAAGATTCTCCTTATGTTCCAAATGAAGCCCTGAACTTTCAAAGAAGAGGGAAAGAACTGACAGGACCGTAAACAAAAGTAGTTGCCCATCTGATGTCCAATTTCCCTTAAATAGTGGAACAAATAGAGGAGGTACTAGGTACTCGACCTTTTCTTATTAGTGAATTTTCCTAGAAGTACTTGGAGAGAAATTTTATGTAGAAAAAAACCAGCAAGTACTGTCTCATATTATTTGGGGAGCTGAAGCTGAAATAATCATTAGCTGTAAGGACAAAGTGATTGAGGCACACGTCTGAAAATTCCAGGAGCAAGTAATGTTACTCCTGAGTCATAAGAATCATGACATGAAGTTGAGAAAACATCATTCCTTGACTATCATTAACAGCATTAAGAGCACCAATGATATCATTTGTATAAAATTTTACTACTTTATAATTGTCCACAGACTAATAAGATAGCACGTGAGAAAATGAAATCCTGGATCAATATGCATCTTGCCCAAGACCACACAAGTAATATAATAGTGAAATGTGAAACTGAAACTTCAGTTTTATCCTATACTAGTGTGTGCATTCTAAACAAACTGCTTTGCAACCACATAGAAATAAGTCTCAATTCCAGAATTACATTTTGTAGCCATATAGCTGTGGACATGATATTAATTTCTCTCTTATCTCTCCATCTCACAACATTTTAGACAATTCATTTTTGGTATCATTTTCTCATCCATATTCTCTATTATTATGGATTTGAATTTTTTTGTTCCTTTAGCCATTTTAATAGACTGTGAAAAGGAGTAAAGTTAAAATGTGGTTGTTTAATCTGCCATTTTTAACTATATTCCTATAATAATTAGAAATTATTCTAATTTTATACTTTTCTATTATCACTTATCACTTATCAAAAATCTCATTCATTTGTAAAAATGGAAAGAAAAACAATTACTTTGTAACATTATGGTGAAGGGTAAATAAAATAGCATATGTAAAGTGCCACCAATAGTTGTTGAAATATTGTTAAGTGCTCAAATATTTATTGTTTTAATCAACAATTATTTAGTGAAGACTTACTATGAGCCAGATACAAAATTAGGTGTTGAGGTGATAATGCTGAGTAGGACATATGTAGCTCCTGTCCACAAAAAAATTATAACCCAGTGAGAAAAATAAAATAAACAACTAATTACTATAAAAACATGGATTGCAGTGGTACAGAATAATGATAGAGGCATGGCTATTGATACAGGGCAGTTAAAAAGCATAATATTGAAAATATTTAATGATAGTATAATTGACCCTTGAACAACATTAATTTAAACTGCATAGGTTTACTTGTCGGTGGATTTATTTTCAACCAAGTGGTGCATTGAAAACACAGTATTTGCAGGATGGGCTATACTGAGGGATGACTGTTTGAATACACGGGGCTGAATGTGGAACTTCAGTATGCATAGATTTTTGTATATGTTGAGGATCTTAAACCAATCACCTGCATATACCAAGGGATGCCGGTACATAATAGACATGGGCATGGGTATTTATCAGTCTAGATTCGAAAACATTACAGCTTGAACTGATATTGTGACAATAAGTATAGGGAGAAGTTGACAGGTAGAAGATAAGCTTGGGAGATAACATCAATGTGATATGCTGATGGATTAAAAGAGTGAGGGAGATAAAGGAATAAGGAATGAATCAGTGATTTCTGGCTTTAATGACTTGGTAGATTTTTGAGATCCCTATTGAGATGGCCAAGTGGAGAACTTCAAGAATCCATTTGGATTTGAATTTGGAACTTATTGAAGAAATAAAGGGTAGAGACAGCTTTGGGCATTATTAGCATATAGATGGTATCTGAATCAAGGGAGACAGAATAAGGTCACTTAGGAATAGAGAGAACATAAAGTATAGAGAGGGCTCAAGACATAGCCCTGAAGCACTTCAACAGTTAGAGATCAATAAAAAGACAGCAATCAGCAAAAAGACCAATAAAAGATTGTTAAAATAACAGAAAGATCGGTGGTTTGACATCATTTTTGCCAAGAGAAGATCATTTCTATAGATAGTGGCTCATTGTATCTAATAAATCCTGAAGAAGTATATGGTCTGTAATAGTGAAATTAATGCATGAAACCCATGGTTTTTTTTTCTTCTTACCAGCGCAGTTAGCTAGCTCTTTTCCTCGTGGGCTCCATTTTATCTACGTGATCATTGATAAACGAAGCAAAAATAGAGCCAACAAAAAGACTTCAGAGAAGCTGAGTAACATGGGAAAAGCAATTATTCCTCCATAAAATGGCTTATTTTACCTCAAATTTTTATTATGGTAAAAAACATGTAACATAAAATTATCCTAACAACAATGTTTAAGTGTTTGCTATAATATTGTTGATTATATGTACATTATTGTAGAGTGGATCTCAATAACTTTTTTTTTTAATTTTACATGACTAAAATTCTATACCCATTGAACAGTAACTTCCAGTTTTCTCCTCCCCGCTACGAGCCTCTGGAAACTACCATTTTGTTTTCTGTTTCTATGAATTTGATTATAAGCATAATTATGAAGTTTTTTTGTGTGTGATTGGCTTATTCCACATAGTATAATGTCCTCAAGATTCATCCATTTTGTAGCATGTGAAACAATTTCCTTCTAAACAAACTGTTTTATAACAAAACAGAAATAAGTTTTTAAGACTGAATAATATTCTACAGCATATTTCTCCACATCCTTGTCAACACTTGCTATTTTCTGCTTGCTTGTTTTTTAACAGTAGGCATTCTAACAGGTGCGAGGTGATATCCCATTGTGGTTTTGTCTCACATTTCCATTATAGTTAGTAATTTGGGGCATCTTTTTATATAATTATTGGCCATTTGCATATCTTTGCAGAAATGTCTACTCAAGCCCTTTGATCATTTTAAAATCAGGTTATTTTTTGTTATTATTGAGTTGTAAGAGTTCTTTATACATTCTGGTTATTAATCCTTAGCTGATGTATGGTTTGGAAACATTTTCTCCCATTCTGTAGGTTGCCTTTTCATTCTGTTGATTCTCTCATATGCTAAGAAAAAGTTTTTAAGTTTGATGTAGTCCCTTTTGTCTACTTTTGCTTTTGCCCCCTGTGCTTTTGTTGCCAAATCCAAGTCTTAGTGCCCATTTTTAACCTACTAATGTTTCACTAGATATTTGTTTTTACTATATTGAAAAATGAGAACAATTAAGTGATAAATTAACATTGTCAGTGTACATTTCATCTCTGTTGAACAATAACAATGAGATTCATTTTAGTGTTTGTGTGTAGTGCAGGGTTTCAGAATTCCCTAGCCATTAATTCATGCTTATCTGGCCTTGTCTAGCACACAATATGACCCACTTAATTAATGGCTACTCTATGATGATTCAAATACAACATTTGTTTTCAATTCAGTAAGTATAGTGATCAACAAAATTTTTTCTGAGAACAAAAGATAAATAATTTATTAAAATTGAAGCCATGAAAACCAAATATTAAAAAGAATGAAGCAAAATTAGTATTACTTGCAGATGATAGAACTTGTCTTCTGCAAACTCAAATAATAAAGTGAAAAACTACTAAAAGTAACAAAAATGTTCAGTGAGGTGACTGTCTCCATAACATACAGAAATCAGTAGTTTGTCCATAGATAAGAGATAACTAGCTTAAAATATAATTAAAGAAAGCTTTCAATTTTCAATAGCCACAAAATGTGAAATGCATAGACATAAATGTAAAAAGGAATTCATCAGTATTATATGAAGAAAGCTATAAAACTCAGGTAACAAACATAAACAGAACATGAACAAATAGAGATGTATATTTTATTTTTGAATAGAGAAGTACAACATAGTAATAGTGCCAATTCTTGCAAATTAAACTGTAAATTTTATGCACCAGCATTGAAATTTAAACAATTTGGGAACTTGACAACATGAGAATAAAATGTATATAAGAAAATAGACATTAGAGATTATCTAAGACAGTTCTGAAAATGGAGAGTGATCAAATATAACAGCCTTACCAGACACTCAGCTTTAACACAAATCTGTAGAAATTAAAGCAATACGTTACTGGCTCACGCACAGACTGACAGATTGTTGCTACTGAAGAGAGTACAGTGATATGATTTCTTGTTTTTTTTTTTTTTTTTGGAGATGGAGTCTCGCTCTGTCACCCAGGCTGGAGTGTAGTGGCACGACCTCGGCTCACTGAAAGCTCTGCCTCCTGGGTTCATGCCATTCTCCTGCCTCAGCCTCCCCAGCAGCTGGGATTACAAGTGCCCACCACCATGCCCAGCTAATTTTTTGTATTTTTAGTAGAGACCGGGTTTCACCATATTAGCCAGGATGGTCTCGATCTCCTGACCTTGTGATCCGCCCGCCTAGGCCTCCCAAATTATTTCTTACAAAAATAGAATTATTTAAAAATAGAAGCTGAAGTTTTACCTGAACTTTTTAGAGGCTCAAGGAAGACAAGATTAAAATCTAACTTCTCAGTTGGCTAATAGGCCAAAACTTAACTAAGGCAACACCTGTTATTAAATAAACTACCAGTCTACTCTAGTGTACTCATAGTCCTTCCATTATAATACAACAATTTTTATTTCCTTGGGCTTACATCTATTTTTCACCCTTATGCTATATGTATTCTTCCACAGTTGCATGACAATGTAGCAACACAAATATGTTGAGAATATTATTTCATGAACAATTTTGGTTTTGGTCTGTTTTTCTTAATAATGAAAAATTTAACAACTCCATATCATTCTGCAGTAAATATGCCATGTTTTATTTTAAAATTTAATGCTGTATAGTTGAGTATTCTTCAGGATTTAATTTTATAAACAACATAGAGCTGTGTACTCCCGCTTTCAGTTATTCTCTTGTAACACATTGTAATATAAATTGTTTTCTGAAAGGATTGCATCAGTGTAGGTTGTGATATATAACTATTATTTTAAACTATGTTTTAATACTGTATTTAATTTTCCCAGTTCCATGTGAAAATGTAACTTTATTATATTTTATGTTGTGCAAATTGATAGTGCCGTTAAAATTATTTCTGTTTATAGTTTTGTTTAAATTTTCTTCATATTATTCCCTTGCCCATATACACATTTGCTTATCCATGTATCAGAAATTAACTTAAGTATATCACAACACCCAAGTCCTTTCAAAAACCTGAAAAGTCTTCACAAGAAGGACAAGTACAAACAAGCCAGACTACAAGGACTACAATAAGTACCTAACTCTTCAATGCTCAGACACAGACAAACATCCAAAAGCATCAAGATCATTAAGGAAAACATGACCTCATGAAAGGAACTAAAGAAGACACCAGGGACCAGTCTTGGAGAAAGAGATACATGACTTTGCTGACAGAAAATCTGAAATAGCTCTTCTGAGGAAATTTTAAGAAATAGAAGATAACCCACAGAGAAGGAATTCAGAATTCTGTCAGATAAATGTAATAAAGAGATTGCAACAATTACAAATAGTCAAGCAAAATTCTGTACTTAAAAATGCAATCGACATTCTAAAGAATGTATCACAGTCTTTTAATAGCAGAAATGATCAGGTGGAAGAAAAAATTAGTGAGTTTGAGGACAGGCTATTTGAAAGGACAAAGTCAGAGGAGACAAAGAAGAAACAATAAAAAACAATGAAGCACACATATGGGATCTGGCAAATAGCATCAAAAGGGCACATCTAAGAGTTATTGACCTTAAAGAAGAGGTAGAGAAAGAGATGGGGGAAGAAAGTTAATTCAAAAGGATAGTAACAGAGAACATCCATGTACAAGAAGGTAGAATACCAAGCATGTTTAACCCTAAGAAGACTACCTCAAGGCCTTTAATAAGCAAAGTCTCAAAGGTCAAAAACAAAGAAGGGATCCTAAAAGCAGCAAGAGAAAAGAAACAAATAACATACAATGGAGACTCAATATGCCTGGAAACAGACTTTTCAGTAGAAGCCTTACAGGCCAGGAGAGAGTGGCTTGACATTTAAAGAGCTGAAGGAAAAAGAAATCATTACTCTAGAAATAGTATATCCAGCAAAGATAGTCTTCACATATGAAAGAAAAACAAAGACTTTTCCAGACAAACAAAAACTGAGATATTTCATCAGCATCAGACTTATTCTATAATAAATGCTAAATGGAGTACTTCAGTCAGAATGAAAATGACATTAATGAGAAATAAGACATCATTTCAAGGTACAAAATTGACAATAATAAGTACACAAAAGACACATAATATCATGACACTGTAAGTGTGCTGTGTAAACTACTCTTAAGTAGAAAAATTAAATTATAAGCTAATTGAAAATAGTAACTATTATAGTTGTATTAATACAAATTTTCAAGGCATATATGGTATAATAAGATATAAAGAGAAATGACAAAAAGCTAAAAAGCAGAGGCATAAAGTTAAGGTGTAGAGATTTAATCTAGAGTTCTTTTAATTCCTTGTTTGCTTTTTGTGTGTGCAAACATTGCTGTTATCAGCTTAAAACAATTAGTTATAATACAGTATTTGTAAATCTCATGGTAGCTTCAAATAAAAAATCATATAATGGATGCACAAAAAATAAAAAGCAACAAATTAAATCATACCACCAAACACAATCACATTCATTAAGAGGAAGACGGGATGGAAGAAAAGATGGAACAGAACACAAAACAACAACGAGAACACAAATAACAGAATGTCAGGAGTAAGTCCTAACCTATCAATAATAACATTAAATGTCAATGGATTAAACTCTCCAATCAAAAGACATGGATTGGCTGAATAGATAAGAAAAACAAGATGTAATTATCTGCTGCCTTTAAGAAATACACTTCACCTGTAGAGAGACACATAGATTGAAAATAAAGGGATAAAAAAAAAGACATTGCACGTCAATGGAAACTAAAAAAGAGCAAGAATAGCTATACTTATAGCAGACAAAATAGATTTCAAGACAAAAATCATAAGAAGAGAAAAAGACCATTTTATAATGATATAGTGGTCAATTAATAAGAGGACATAAAAACTATAAATATAAATATACTCAATACTGGAGCACCCAGATATATAAAGCAGATATTATTAGAGAAGAAGGGAGAGGTAGACCCCAATGCAATAATAGTTGGAGACTTTAACAGCCCACTCTCAGCATTGGACAGATCTTCCAGATAGAAAATCAACAGAGAAACATTAGACTTAATTAATTAACATTAATCTGCACTATATGATACCTATTAGATATTTACAGAACACTTTATCGAATGGCTAGAGAATACAAGTTATTTTTATCAGCACATGGATCATTCTCAAGGACAGACCATATGTTAGATCACAAACAAATCTTAAAACATTTCAAAAAATTGAAATAACGTCATGTATTTTCTCTGCTCAAAAAATAAAATAAAACTAGAAATCAAAAACAAGAATAATTCTGGAAACTATAAAAACAATGAAACCTAAATAATATGCTCCTGAATGACCAGTGGATAAATAAAGAAATTAGGAAGGAAATTGAAACATTTCTTGAAACAAATGGTCACAGAAACACAATATAGTGGGATACAATGAATGTAGTTTTAAGAGGGAATTTTATAAGTGTGTACATCAAAAAAAAAGAAAGCCTTCAAACAGACAACCTAATGATACATGTTAAAGAAATAGAAAAGGAAGAGCAAACCAACCTCAAAATTAGTAGGAAAAAAAAATAAACATCAGAGCAGAAATAAATGAATTTGACATAAAGAAAACAAAACATCAACAAAACAAAAAGTTGTTACCTTGCAAAAGAGAAAACAAAATTCAGAAAACTGTAGCCAGACTAAGAAAAAGAAAAATAAGATCCAAATAAATAAAATCAGAGATGAAAAATAAGACATTACAACTTGCATTGCAGAAATTCAAGGGCACATTAGTGGCTACTATGAACAACTACATGCAAATAAATTGGAAAACCTCAAAGAAACAAATAAATTTTAAGATCCATGAAATCTGCCAAGAT
This sequence comes from Colobus angolensis palliatus, assembly GCF_000951035.1. Taxonomy (NCBI): domain Eukaryota; kingdom Metazoa; phylum Chordata; class Mammalia; order Primates; family Cercopithecidae; genus Colobus; species Colobus angolensis. Next base: position 733,654 of record NW_012118321.1, read on the forward strand.
TGAACTATGAAGAAATTCGAAACGTGAACATACTAAAAAAATAAAAATAAAATAAGATCAAAGCTGTAAGTCTCCCAGCAAAGAAAAATACGGGACCAGATGGCTTCACTGCTGAATTCTACCAAACATTTAAAGAAGGAATAACACCATTGCTACTCAAACGATTCTGAAAAATAGAAAAGGAAGAAATACTTATTTACTCATTCTATGAGGCCAGGAATACCCTGATAACAAAACCAGACAAAGACACATCAAAAGGAAAAAACCATAGGCCAATATCACTGATGAATATTGATGTGGAAATCTTCACAAAAAATACTAGCAAACAAAATTCAATAATATCCTAAAAAGATCATTCATCATGAGCAAGTGGTATTTATCTTTAGGATGCATGGATTGTTCAGTATATTAAAATCAATTAATTTGATAAATTATGCCAACAGAATGAAGAGCAAAATCCATATGATCATTTGAATTGATGTTATAAAAGCATTTGATAAAATTCAACATTCCCTCATGATAAAACCTCAAAAAACTGGGTATAGAAGAAACGTATCTCCACATAATAAAAGCCATATATGACAGACCCATAATTAATATCATACAGAATGGGGAAATATTTTAAATCTTTCTCGTAAGGTCAGGAACAAAAAGATACCTCCTTTTACCACCATTATTCAACACAGTACTGAAATTCCAAGGTAGAGAAACCAGACAGAGAAAAAAATAAAGGGCATCATCCAAATTGGAAAGGAATAACTTAAATTATCTTTGCAGATGATACGCTCTTATATTTGGAAAAACTTAAAGACTCCACCAAAAAACTATTCAAACTTATAAACAAACTCAGTAAAGTTGCAGGATACAAACCAATTCACAAAAATTAGTAGCTACATCCTACCAGGAAATATCCCACCGGGAAAAAATCTGAAAGATAAATTAATAAAGTAACTCCATTTACAATAGCAACAAATAAAATTAAATACCTAGGAATTAACTTACCTAAAGAAGTGAAAGATCCCTAAAATAAACACTATAAAACTTTGATGAAAGAACTTGAAGAAGACAGAAAAAAAAAAAAAGTGGAAAGATATTCCATGTTCATGGATTGGAAGTATCAATATTGCTGAAATGTCCATAGTACCAAAAGCAGTCTACTGATTCATTGCATAATACCAATAACATACTTCACAGGAATAGAAAAATTAATCCTAATATATTTATGGAATAATGAAAGACCCAGAATAGCCAAAGCGATCCTAAGCCAAAAGAACAAAACTGGAAGAATCACATTACCTGACTTCAACTTATACTACAGAGCTATAGTAACCAAAGTAGCATGGTATTGGCATAAAAACAGACATGTAAATCAGAGGAATAGACTAGAGGTCCCAAAGATAAATTCATAGATCTACAGTGAACTCATTTTTGACAAAGGTACCAAGAACATACATTGTGAAAAGGGCAGCCCCTTCAATTATTTGTGCTGACAAAACTGGATATCCATATGCAGAAGAATGAAACTTTACCCTTATATGTCATCATATATAAAAATCAAATAAAAATAGATTAAAGACTTAAATCTAAAACCTCAAACTATGAAACTACTGCAAATAAACTTTGGGGAAGCTCTCCAAGACCTTAGTCTCAATAAAGAATTCTTGAGTAATAGCTCACAATCACAGGGAACCAAAGCAAAAGTGGACAAATAGGATCACATAAAGTTAAAAGCTGCTGCTTAGCAAAGAAACAGTAAACAAAGTGAAGAGACAATTCACAGAATGGGAGACAGTGTTTGCAAACTGCCCATCTGACAAGGGATTAATAATCAGAATATGTAAGGAGCTCAAACCAATAAGGAAACAATCTAATAAATAAATTAAAATTTGGCAAAATACCTGAATATAGATATTTCTCAAAAGAAGACATACAAATGGCAAACAGGCATATGAAAAACTGTTCAACATCATTAGTGATCAGAGAAATGCAAATCGAAGCTACAATGAGGTACCATCTCAAGGATTTAAAATTGCTTTTATCCCAAAGTCAAGCAATAACAAATGCTGACAAGAATGTAGAGAAAAGGAAACTCTTGTACACTGTTGGTGGGACTGCAAATTAGCACCACCACTATGGAGAACACTTTAGTGGTTCCTCAAAAAGCAACAAATACAGTTACCATATGATCCAGAAATCCCATCGCTAGGTATACAGCAAAAGAAAGGGAATCAGTGTGTTGAAAAGATATCTGCACTCCCATGTTTGTGGCAACACTTTCTACAGTAGCTGAAGTTTGGAAGCAACCTAAGTGTCCATCAACAGATGAAAATGAATGGATAAAGAAAATGTGATACATACAGGCCAGGGATTACTATTCAGCCATAAAAACGAATGAGAAATTTGCAACAACACAGATAGAACTGGGGGTCATTATGGTAAGTTAATGAAATAAACCAGGCACAGAGAGTCAAACATCACATGTTCTCACTTATTTGTGGGAGCTACAAATTAAAGCAAATGAACTCATAGAGCTAGAGAGTAGAAGAATGGTTACCAGAGGCTGGGAAATGTAGTGGAGGATGGTGGGGGGAAGTGGGGATGATTAACTGGTACAAAACATAGTTAGAAAGAATGACTAAGACCTAGTATTTGCTAACACAACAGGATGACTATAGTAAAAAAATCATTTAATTGTACATTTAGAAATACCTAAAGGAGTATAAATGAATTGTTTGGAACACAAATAAATGCTGGAGGTGATGGATACTCCATTTACTGTGATGTGATTTTTATACATTGTATGTCTGTATTGAATTATCTCATGTAACCCATAAATATATTTGCCTACTATGTACCCACAAAAATTAAAAATACATAAATAAATACAAATATTCATTATTAAACAAAAAACTATACCTCTTATGCCTAATAACTTCTTCTTTAGCCAGTTACTTAAAAATAATTTTATTTTTTAACTTAAATAACTTTCTATACAATAATAGTAATAATGAAAAATAAAGATTTCAAGTACACATATAAAGACAAACACATTTTTTGATCAAATGTAAAAATAAAGCTAAAAATACGTTTCCATGATGGGAATTTAAGAGGCCAAGTAGAAAGAATATACGGAGTAGTTTATAGAAAAGATCTTTGACATCTAGGTGTAATGGTTTATCCTTACCACTAAGAAACATCTAGGAAAGAGCAGCAAGAGAGTTGGCTGTTTTCTAGAAGAAAGATGAATTACCAACACTGATACAAGAATAAATACAATAGAAAACCATGTTAGACCTTTAATTAAAAAATTAGTGAGAATTCAAAAATTTATCCACAGAAATGACCCAGCTTATTTTTAATGAGCGCTCTAAGGACAGACAAACCCTATGTTATACAGCTTCTTCAAGAGTAGAGAAAGTAAGAGCTTATTGACACATTTCATTAAGGTAATTCAACTTCTACATAAAATCAGAGAAAGATAAGACAGAAAAATCATCAGAAAATTTTACTAACCAAACATATTTGCAGAACTGACATGGATAATAACACACAATAAGATATAATTTACATAAATTGTGGAAATAATACAAATGCTTGTTTTCATGCATAAAAAGCTGTATAATATAGAGACTAAAAAAAATAGATAAAAGTTGTAATCAAGGTTTGCTTGATGCCAGGAATTCCGAACCAGTCTGGACAACATTACGAAACTCCATCTCTACAGAAAAGTTAAAAAATATTAGCTGGACATGGTGGTTGCTCCTGTAGTCCTAGCTACTTGGGAGGATGAAGTGGGTGGATCCCTTGAGCCCAGGAGTTTGCGGCCACAGTAAGCTATGATCACACCAGTGCACTCCAGCTTGGGTGTCAGAGCAAGACTCCGTCCAAAAACTAACTAAATAAATAAATAAGAAGGCACATGCTAAGTTCAGGAGAGTGGTTAAGTTTGGATAAAGATAGAGGGAACTAAATTGGGTTTTGTCTATACATTTATTTTTAATAAATAAAAATCCAAAGCAATAATTTCAAATGTTAAAATTTGTTCATTGTAAGTTGGGTTACATGTACGTTTACTATATTATTTTTGAGCTTGTCTGCAAGTTTGAAAATTTTTATGAGAATTATGAACACAGAGGGATATATATATTTTTGGTCTCTATGACAGCAGTGATTTCAGATGATAACCTAACTGCGATGGGTTCAGGGGAAGTTAGAGGAAGATAAATTGGAGGAAGCAAATGTAAATAGTATATTCAAGGAGTTTAACTGTAAGAAGATGGAAGAAGAACAATGTAGGAATAGCTGGAGGAGGATGTAGGGTAACAGGGAAGATGCTGAAACAAAACAGATGTTTACATTACTACAGAAAAGTAGTAATGAGGAAAATAGGTTATTTAAGAGAAAGAGAGGGAAGAGTTGCCAGATGTCCTCAAATAAGTGAAGGTGAAGTTTACTACAGTAAAGAGGTTAAACTATTGCAATGGGAGAGAAGACAGAGTATATGGTCCCAGTTGCAGATAACTAGATACATAATTATAATGGGGGGTTTGTGGAAGTTAACTTTTGATTGCTTCTTTTTTTTTTTTTTTTTTCTTTGTTAGCAATGTAGGAAGATATAGAATAGAGTGGAAGAGAGAAAGGTGATATTTCTTTTAGACAACCTTAAAGGATCATTTGAGAATTGGTGTTGTAAACTTAAAGTGACATAAGTTGGCATGGTTAGATGTTTTTCACCAGCTACGTCCAGCTGCATGAGTGTAGAAAGGGAGTAGTGTTAGCTAATCAGGGTTTTGGTTTTTGTTGTTTTTCCTCACTGGATACAGGGAGGGAGAGCAGAACAAAGAGATTGAAAGTATATGCCAGTGAGTCATTATAAAGATAGAATTTAAGCTGAGTAATGAGGGAAATAAAAACATGAGTGGAGTGAAAGAGAAGAAAAGGTGGAATATCAATGAATTAAAGTTCTCAGGGAACACTAATGATGCTTGGAGATTGGGGGTAGAGGGAGTGAGCTGGAAAAAGAAGAGTTGTTATTCAAAGATGAGATTTTTGAAATGGAGATTATAAAAAAATTCAGGTCATTGGTAATGACAATGCCTAGAAAATGATTTTAGGAATGATGGTTGAAGTGAGGTGGAAGATAAGAGCTTTTAGAGGAGAAGAGTAGGTTGAGAAACTACGAGTGTACGGTATTATTGTCCATGAAGAAATTCAAAAATCATCCAAAATTACGAAAGGAGTAGCGATGGAATGCGTGACAGGGAGCCACAAGATTAAAACTCTGAGGAATGAGGAGAAATGATCCAGAAGTAGATGACACAATAGGGAGGGGTAATGGGTGGCAGAGTCTAAAGGTGGAATTCAGTGCTGGGATCTATTAGGAAGCAGAAGGGAAAATGGTATCCTTTACCTGCAGGCTTAGTGGGATGAGACTGGTAAGAGAGGGAAAATAACCACAACATGAGAGGCCTGTAGGGGAGGCAGTGTCCTCAGAGAACAGCCAGGTTACAGTTCGAACAAAAAGGAGAAGGGAGCTTTCAGAGAAGAGGTCAAGGGTATAGGATATGTTATGGATCACTAACTATGAGTTCCAGAGGGGAAGGGAATAATTTCAGGATTTGAGCTGAGGTGAGACATAAGGGCAGAAAAAGATGCAGAGAGCCATTTGGGGAATCAAGTTTAGGTGACAAGAACTGTGTATTTGTCAGTGTATATACATATACGTATGTATATAGACATATATATATGTGTATGTATATATATAAAGGGGAGTTTATTAAGTAATAACTCACACAATCACAAGATCCCACAACAGGCTATCTGCAGGCTAACAGCAAGGAGAGCCAGTACGAGGCCCAAAACAGAAGAACTTGGAATCCGATGTTCAAGGGCAGGAAGCATCCAACATGGGAGAAAGATGTAGGCTGGGAGGCTAGGCCAGTCTCTCTTTTCACATTTCTCTGCTTGCTTATATTCTAGCCTCTCTGGCAGCTAATTAGATGTTGCCCACCCAGATTAAGGGTGGGTCTGCCTTTCCCAGTCCACTGACTCAAATGTCAATCTCCTTTGGCAACACCCTCACAGATACACCCAGGATCAATACTTTGTATCCTTCAATTCAGTCAAATTGACACTCAGTATTAACCGTCATGAACTGTCTGCTGCCATAGACCTTATGTAACAATTTTGAGGTGTGAAAATAAGCTCCCTGTACAGATAGGACAAAAAGTCAAATAAATCTCATTACCTTTTGAAGAATCATGGCTATAGTGACAGTATCAGTTATTATTAACACTGACACCACGTCAAGGGACAGAGTTCTCAAAATTCTCAGAAAGATTGAAATTTTCTAAAAAGCAATAAAATATGCAGGCACAAATGATAGTACTATAAACTGTTTGAATATCGGTTGCTGGAGAAATTTTGTAAAGGGAAAATTTGAGTTGAGACAGATCTAGATTCAGCTGCCAGCTTCACCACTTAAGCTTCACCACTTACAGGCTGTGTGACCTGGTCCAAGACATTTAACCTCTATTAACTCCAGCTTTCTTAGATGTAAAATAAACATAATTATAGTACCTGCGTTTGAATATTTAACCACTAGAATGTATATAAAATACAAAACACAGTTTTCGACATAGGTGCTTGGTAAGTCTGAGCTATAATTGTTGCTGTAGGGCTTTTAGAATAAAATTAGATACCGGATAAAAAGTTGGGTTCGAAGACTTATTAGACCCATCTACACACTTAGCAGTTAATTCTTACACAATTTCTTACAGTCTGGACTGGACAGACAGAATCATGACCATCCTAATTGCTGCTGCCCATTACCTCTCTCTTCCTTTCAAGTAGCTCTCTCACAACCAACGCTACGTATGTGATGTGCCCATACCCTATACCCAACTCTAGCTTCCAGCAGCCTCTACGCATCTCGTTCTTCCCCTCCACCATGCTGACCAAATCCTAATACTTAATTCTAATTTTTTCCCCTTAACACCTTGAAGAATGTAGTTTAACTTGCCTTATTTTTTTTATAAACCTATAAAACAAGAATAACATTTCTATAACCACTGCTCACACATGGCGAAAATTAATGAAATAAAATTTAGTCTATGCTTCTGAGATAATACTAAATGTCAGAGAGCATTAAGTTATTTAGAAGAAATACAGTTTTAAAAATATAAAGATAGCAACATTATAGCATTGCTATGCTGAATTCATTGTCAAAAATTATTTTCCTTAGATATAAGGCAAAACCTGCATGCATTAATTCACATAATCTTAGGAATAAATCAACAAACCATAGCTTATTTGAGTTGGATGAAGGTTTGGAGATTACCTGGTTCAATTCCAGTATGTTGGCATGAAAACTGGGGCCACAAGAAGGGATGGGATCTCCCTAAGTTCATGCAGCAATTTAGTGGAAGTGCCAGGTAAATTCCCACTATGTCGCTGTGAAATAAAACAAAAGTATTCTTCATCAATATATCCCTAGGTAATTAAGTTGACTCAAAATCTCCCAGTGGTAATCTTTTGACCTTAGTTCAGTGTTGCAGAAATATTATTCTATTAATAATTCCAAAATGTAGAAAAAAGAAACAGCCCTGGCATCCCATATCCCGCCACCTTCCAAACACCTCAACAGAACAAGAACTACATTTAATAAATGTCAGAGTAGGAAGACAATATGATGGTCATTTTCAGCAATGCAATCTAGACCACAGAAAATTGTGGTTACCCAGCAAAGACGAGGTAAACTTATTGTAAGAAACCAAAATGTATTGCCTCCTTCTGCTCAGTCATGACAACTATGTAACATTTGAAAACACTTATTTCTTCAATGATCTGTGGCTTTGGTTTACCATAAATGTGAAAGAATAATGAGACTATTAATCTTCATTACCCGAATAGTCCTCAAAATCCTATTAGTGTAATGAAGATAGAAACTCTTCCAGCTTCTTCACGTGGTTATGGTCTTTGTCTACCTGAGAAGCAGTATCAGCCCCTTTCCACAGTGGTGCTCTCTTACTTCTCTTAAATACAGGGGGGTTTCTGAAGGGAGGAAGTAATGGCGTGAAAGTGAGACTGATGCCCACTGGAGATTTTACATTCCAGCCTGAAAGTTGCAGCAAAAATATGTCTCTGAAGATGTTCAAAAAACAAGCAAGATATCTAGTATGTATGCCCCAAAGAAAACACTTATTTTGGGAGAAACTTTTTGGTAAATGTTTAAAATATATTGAGAAACCCAGCTGATGAGATGTATTAGATTCAAATCAGATTACTTTGATAAATCATATTACCACATCATGGAAGAAATAGTTTATTCATTTCCTAGTTATGAAGCTATTTCTCACAATTACCATAAGGAAAACAAATCTGCTAGATGAATTAACATAGACTGTATTTGACAAATCTGATAATCTTATAGAAACTATATGGAAACACACACGGGTGTTTATTCCTCAGCCTCAGAAACCTTCATTGACCATTCATTGTGATTTAACAGAGACTCATGATACTAAATACATTTCTCAGAAAGGTGACAAGTTACTATTACAACACATATCGGGTGTATACAAATATACAGGTGAGTTCACCTCCAAAACTAAATTAAATAAAAATTGGATCACCCAGTGGGGAAAAAGAGAAATCAGCTCCCAGCCTCAATCATAAATATCATTGGGACATATATTTCAAATCTCATGGAAACACTAAGCTCTGCTCCCCATCCTTCCTTCTGCTGTTACCAATTTTGGCTGTAGAAGACATTTATTTACCAAAGTCCTTAGATACTGTTGACTTGGCATTTAGGGATGATAGTAATCTGTTTTCCATACCCTTAAGAATAAGTCTTAGCTGTCCTGTGAATAAAAAAAGAACAGTGGTTTTTAAGTTTGGTTACACAATAATATTATCTGAGGCACTTTAAGACCCCTAATAAGTGGGCCTCTCCCTAGACAAATTAAAAGAAAAGTTAAAGGTAGTACCCCATCTTCAATTTTTTTTTTAAATTTTTTTTTAAGATGGAGTCTTGCTCTGTCATCTAGGCTGGAGTGCTGTGGCGCGATCCCAGCTCACTGAAACCTCTCCCTCCTGGGTTTAAGCAATTCTCCTGCCTCAGCCTCCTGAGTAGCTGGGATTACATGTGCTCACCACCACTAATTTTTGTACTTTTAGTAGAGACAGGGTTTCACCATGTTGGCCAGGTTGGTCTCAAACTCCTGACCTCAAGTGATCCTCCCAAAGTTCTGGGATTACAGGCATAAGCCATCACACCCAGCCTGGCCTGACTTTTTTAAAGCTCTCCAGGTGATTGTAATTTGTAATGAATGTTGAGAATCCATATAATAGTGTACCTTGTGCAGGCCTCTGCAACTTCAGAGCCTTGGAAGAATGTGTCCTGCTTCCCATTACCTGCAACCACACCTGCCACAAATTCCTAAACTAAATAAGCCCGTGGATGTCTTTCTGAAGTGCAAAGTTCCTTTTACTATTGTTTTACTTGTCTATGTCCATTGCAAATGGATGATAACCACTGAATGGTCACAGAATCTAGACAGAACAGGACATTCACTCAAACAGGTGGAATACACCTAGTGCTAAAGCAGATGGATATGGAAGGAAGCCCAAAACTTTCTCCAAAAATGACAGCTGAGAGTGGGTTTAGGGATCATCCAGTTTTGGTTAATAATGGAGGAACCAGAGTAGCCCACAGATGATGCTAAGACTCCTTCATCTCTGGGGAACAAAGCTTATACTAGGATTAGGATGAGGCAACTGAGGCACTCAACTTGGGCACAAAATGTAGGGACCATCAAAACAACTCAGTCATCAAGGAGAATATTTCAATGCAATATTTTAAAAATTCTAAATCAATAAAACAATTCATGATGGACAAAAATTTAAATAAATCCAGCACTTTCACAATTCACTCACTTGCCTCACCCTAACCTGGACCCTATGAGATTCTGTCACCCTAGTCCCAGCCCTGGTAAAAACTCATCCAGGCCCCAGAAACACACGTAACTGAGAAAAAGAAAGTGCTCTCATTCAAGAGAAAGGTAGTAGGACCCCTTGTACCCGAATTCATCAAGAGAAGGCTAAGAATGCAATAAATTGTACTCTGTGTTTCTTACCTATAACTGGTGAGAAAAACAACTATCCCGAACCCCAAAAATAAACATGAAACCTCACCATGGTCCTCCCAATATAAATCAAAAGGCTTTGAAATGGGAGGAAAGAATGAGGAGTCCTGAGCCCAAAATTCCCCAAGGCCTTTCTTGGTGTATGGAAAAGGAGTGAAAGAACAGGATGGAAAAGATAGAGGGAGGTCGACTGACTGTTGCTTGACTCTTTACGATTGAACATTTTGATAGCCCTTTTTTTCCCGACCAATCATCTCTAAAATGATTCACTAATGGTTCAATTTCAGGCATCCAGCAGTTTTGGGAGAGAGATAGAGATGGAAAATTTTCAAGGTCTTCCCATGAGGTACTCATGAAAATAATAGACTTATGAATGAATAAATGGACAAATGGATGAATGGGTGAACACATGCTGTCTCTGTATTAGAATAAAATCTGTTCTCTATTTTTCAAGGGCACACAAAAAGATATGGTGTGTCTACAATAAAAACCCTGTCCTGTCAATTCATTATTGGTTAACTCTCAAAACATGTCATATGAAATAAAATAAAATAAAATAGTAACATCAAGAAAAATGTTAAAGAAAGATATATATGGGGAAAGAAGATTTTTGCTTTATATTCTACTTGGTTGCAAACTTAAGAAGTATTTATTTTACAATTAAAACTAAATAAGAATAAGAAAAAACTGAGATTCTGACTTAAAAAGTAGGAAGTAAACAAAAGTCATTGCCATAAGCATGACAAAATAGAGTTTTAAAGTATAAAATAAACATTCAAAACTGTAATCAAATAAATATAAAACTAAATAGTAATGACATGCCCTATGTCATCTACTAAATTATGAAGTCTACAAAACCATAATGATGCTTAATGATGGATAGGTATTATGAAAAGTGTACTGAATATTGCTGGTGAGACTGTAAATTAGTACAAAATTTATGAATTTATGGAAATAAATATCAATCTATAGCAGCCTTCAAATATTCTCAAGCATTATGACATTGAAATTATACTTTGGAGATTATACAATAAGGAAATAATAAGTATGTATATACATTAATTAATGAAGATGCTCCTCTCAGCACTATTTCATAAATTCAAAATTATGATGAAAATATAAAAGTTCAAAATTGTGTTAAAAAACTAAGAAGAATTTAAACATTTGAGTATAAAGAAATAGGTTAAAATAAATATGGCACATTCATATGATCACTTAAAAGACAAACCTTTAAATTGTATTTGAGAAAATACGGGGAAATTATATGATATGAATGAAAACAAAGCAAAATACAGAATTATAAATCTGATTTACTCTAAAAGAAAGATTGAAAAATGGTACATTAAGGTGGAAAAGTTATTATCTCTAAATTATATAAATATATATTCCAAAGGTTCAATAATGAGCTTATTAAATTTTCAGAGTAAAAACATAAATGACACATAATTAGATTCTCATAAAGAAATGCATTCTGGGATTATTATACCTCTGTCTTTCTTATCTCCATATACCCTCCTATAACTTTACCCATACAAATGTCCTTGTGGCTGGGCACAGTGGCCCACACCTGTAATCCCAGCACTCTGGAAGGCCAAGGCGGGCGGATCACGAGGTCAGGAGTTAGTGACCAGCCTGGCCAATATGGTGAAACTCTGTCTCTACTAAAAATACAAAAATTAGCCGGCATGGTGGTGCATGCCTGTAGTCCCAGCTACCCGGGAGGCTGAGGCAGAAGAATCGCTTGAATCTGGGAGGTGGAGGTTGCAGTGAGCCGAGACTGTGCCATGGCACTCCAGCCTGGGTGACAGAGAGAGACTCCGTCTAAAAAAAAAAAAAAAAAAAAAAAAATTCCTTGTGAATTGTGATTTACTACCTCTATGGCAGATAAAATAGCATCTCCCTTATAAAGCCATAATTGAATTACTGTCTAAGATATTCTCCACTTATCTTTATCAAAATTACATTTATAGGACAAAATATCACTTTTTTAGGAAAACCGGTTTGTAAAAAGTGTCTTCTATTAGACACTGACCAAATTCATTCAATAAACATATTTTTTGAGCATCTACTTTATACTTCGTGCTGTTTGGCACTAAGCACTTAATGACAAACAAGGCAAGCAATTTTTGAAGCCATCAATCTTAAAGCCTATTTGAGGTGATAGATAATTTTAAAAACTCACAAAATACACGGATAATAAAAATCAAGTTATTGAGAAAAGATAACCATGAGTTGTGGGGAAATAAGAAACCTCCTTCAGTACTTTACACTGCATAGCCAGGAAAGGCATTAGTAAACACATGACTTTTTTACGGAGAACTAAATGGTCAATGAAAGCCTGCTATACAAAGATACTAAAATAAAAAGTTCCAGGCAAAATAACAGCTGGTGCAAAGTACCTGAGGCAAGAAAGTGTGCATAGCCTCACACTGTCAAGGAAGTCAGTAAGACCTGAATGGTTAGTGAGCTATGGGGGAGATAGTACAAGATGTGAATGGAAACAGGAAATGGCGAGATGACACAGAACTTTATAGTCCACGTTAGAAATTGAAATTGAAGCTTTATGTTAAAATTTGTGGGAAGTCACAGAAATGTTTTAAATTGGTGAAAAATTTGACATAAATAATTTTAATTGCTTTATCTACTGTTGGGGGTGCGAATCGCAGCAAAAGAGAGAGATAAGAAATTGTTTAGGAGACTTGAAGTAATGCAAGTGTGATATAATCATGGCTGAGACGAAGGTGTAGGAGTGGAGATGAGAGAAAGCAGATGTAAGTAAGATATATTTTGGAGTGAGATCCAGCAGAGCTTGTTAATGACTAAAGTTGTTGGAGTCAGGTTGGGGGATGAGGGAAGGGAAGGACAACACGACCTCAGCTATTTCCTCATCAGGTTTTGGTGGTTTACCTGGTGTGATCCAAACCTTCATTCCTGACTGCTCCGAGAGCTTCTTGGTCTGGGTTCGCTGCACTTGTACATTCATAGTTACAATGGGGCAAGAGAGTACAAGGAGGTATCCAAGTGGATCACTTCAGTTTCACACATAATCCCTTCTGGCTTCAATGGAGAAAAGCAGCCCTGCTTCATCCTGATGATCAGAATCAGTTATACATTCCCATGATTTCTCTTCTCATCTGCTTCTCCTTGGCCACAGGAGTACAAAGTGCTCTGATGGCAGCCATAAATTGTTGTTACTTGTTTCTCCTGGCAAGAATGTGTCCCCTTGTGAACAAGGCCCTCCAAACACTAGACCTTAAAATTATGAGGATATGAAGCACACACTTTCCCAGTGGATCACAGGAAATGGTGGTGTGGGGCCAATCCTATTGCCAAACTTTGTTTCCAGACACATACACTTTCATAAGGGAGACACAGTGTCACATAGAGGCTGCTGATTTAATAAATACACTAAAATACACTGCATTTAAAAGATGACATCCCATTCATTCAGACTGTTTCTCCTGACCTGGCACTTCAGTTGCATCTTTAGAAAGTTCCAGTGTTCTCTGAGGTCAGCTGTTTCTGGATGGTGTGTTACGTGATATGGTCAGTGGAACCTATGGCCATGAGCCCACTCCTGAACCTCATTTTCTGTGAAGTGGGCAGTCTTGTCAGATGCTGTGCTGTGTGAGATACCCAGTCTATGGATCAGGAATTTTATAAGCTCACAGATGTTAAGTGCTGGCTGAGCCTCTATAAGCAGGAAAGGCAAACTCATGGCTAGATAAGTTTCTGTCTTCGTGAGAATCAACTTCTGGCCTTTCCAAAATACAGGGGCCCAATGTGGTCAACCTTGCCACCCCAAGGTCATTTGGTCTCCTTGAATAATGGTGTCATAGTGGGGGCTCAGATTTGGCCTATGTTGTTGACAAGTTGGACATTCAGAGACAACGATAGTTAGGCTTGTGGAAGTTTATGCTGTTGAACACACATACAGTCTGCATCTCTGCTACCATGGCCACTCCATTCACGTGCCCATTATGATACATCTGGGGTCGCTAATGAGAAAGGCTGGTAAGGTCAACTGATCAAGTCATTTCATCAACTTACATTGCAGTACCTATCGGTAGTAAATGCTTTCTGGTGAACATTAAAATATTTTCACACTTTTATTCCCTCCCATACGTCTATCCACATGCCTATTCCATAGACCTCATTGTCTTCAGTTTTCTAGTGCTTGTCTTTCTAGGCCTCAGATTAGAAGGCCAGGTCATTGACCACTGCCCATTAATCTATATATTCTCACCTCAGACCCCTTCTCCCTCTACACAAAGTAGATAACCAGGGTGCTAGAACTGAAGCTCTTACCATAAAGAAGATTTTTATCTTCATTATCTTCATTAAGTTACAGGGCCACTCCTGAATGTGCTTACAATGTGGCCACTGTCAATTTTTCCATTTCATTCACGTAGCATGCTGACCCATCTGTAAATGAAGCTCAGAGTTTTTCTTCATTCAGTCAGTAGTACAGAAGCCCTTATATGTCCATGGGTGCAAACCAGGGAAGGGACACTGGTACAACTCTTTTGGGTAGCAAGCATTCTAGTCTTCCAGCTCATGCAGCTTGTTTGTACTCTCTGATCCTGCTTGGGTTCAATTTGGTCCATTTCCTAATGGCCTGTTGCTAGACATATCTGACTGTATAATTTGTTGGGTTCAATAGAACTCAGCCCTAGAGCAGTTCTGAATACATGTTCACTTGGTCACACATGGCAAAGTGTTATGCCTCTGTCAGGGTCCAGCAACACTCCAAGGGCTGTTTCTTAAAACACATGTAATTATTTGCTATGAATAGCATAGCTTTGTTCCAGAATACCAAGGTGTTATATTGTGAATATCCCACTAAAACATATGCTCCAAACTGCATCCTTTCCCAAAACTAATATTTCCAATACAACAGGGTTTAACGAATTATATGGCTCAAATGACAAGGATGATTGCAATGTGGTCTGGACCTGCTTCAGTAGCTTTTCCTTCTTGACCCCACTCAAAGATGGTACATTTCCATGTTATCAAATATAAGAGGAGGAAAAATATGCTCACGTGTGGAATTTTAGGCTTCTAGAATCCAAAGATGGCTACCCAGTGCTGCGTTTCTTTCTTTGTAATGTGAGATTCACAATGCATGCAGCAATGTGCCTTTTACTTTGGAGCAAATTATCCCAGAACATTCCTGACTACTGGAAACCTCAAAATTTCACAGAAATTGCAGGTCCCTGAAACTTAATAGGGTTCATTTCCCACCTTCTGAAGTACATGTGTCTTAACAAAGCCTCCGGTCTATTTGCGACTTCTTGCCTGTCCTGTCCAACCTACATGATGTTACCAATGCAGAGAATCCATGTGATGTCCAGGTGGTCCAGATCTTTTCATATTATATTATGACAGAGGGCAGGAAAATGTTAAGTCATGGAAATAAATGAGATTACTTATAGAAAAAGCATAGAGAGGGAGAGAAGAATGTGACCCAAGATAGGGTTGACAGAAATTCCAGTATTTAGAAGAAGCAGAAATAATAACAAGTAAACTGAAAAAAGTAACCAGTCAGGAGAAAACCAAGATACCATGTTTTTAAAGAAGCTCATAGAAAAAGGAGAGTGTGATTCCTTGTTTGTCTTGCTCAAAGAGTTCAAATAAGGGTAGAAAAGGGTCCTCAAATTATGTAATTTGTGCTATAGACTAAATGTTTATGTCTCCCCAAAATTCACATATTGAAACCTAATCCTCAATATGATTTGGAGGTGGGGCCTTTGGGAGGTAACTGGCTCATGAGGGTGGAGAATTCATGAAGAGGATTAGTGCCCTCATAAAAGAGACCCCAGAGAGTTTTTTTTTGCCCCATCTGCAATGTGAGGTTACAACAAGAAGACGGCTGTCTATGAACCAAGAAGTGGGTCCTCACCAGACACCAAATCTGCTGGCACCTGGATCTTGGACTTCCCAGCCTCCAGAACTGTGAGAAATTTCTGTTGTTTGTATGACATCGAGTCTATGGCATTCCGTTATAGAAGCCTGAATGAACTAAGATATTCACTATGACTCCTTTTTTTTTTTCTTTCACTGTCCAAAAACATAAGAGCTATGCCTGTGCCCACTTACAACTGTTAGCAGCTATTTACTAAGTATAGTCTATATCAAGCATTGGACAAGGTATATGACACAAAATGGGTAACATCCTCTCAAGTTGAAGTCCATCATCAACAATGTATCAGAAAACACATACCATGACAGATAGAAGCATGGGGACTTATGGGAAGAGAAAAATAAACACCTAACTCAGCCTTAAAAGCAGAAACGGAATATAGTCAGGGAAGGCTTCCTGTAGGGGGCAACTCTTGAATTTAGTTGGTCTCTGCTCTAACTTTGTCACATTTGTTACTATTTATATGTGAATTAGCCTTAAGTCATTTTGGAAATAATCACGGCAGATATTTTACCTAAAACAATTTCTCTAGCACCTTTTGAGTATTGCAAGCCAGATTATATATGTACTAAGTAAATACTTTCCTGAGTTGACACCAGGATATTTGGTGCTAACCTGGATCTTATTTTCATAACCCATTTTCTTCACTAAACTTATTTTAACACAGGATGGTCAGTGTCACAATAATCACACCCACTCTTCCCTTCAGGAGCTTTTAATTTGGCACCACAGTAGTGTGATTCCTCAACCGTCCCCTCCCGCCCCCCACCATTTCTCCTAAAGACAGTTAAAAATAAATAGAAAAGTCATCATTGAATAAAATACTATTTTTGGAGGAAACATAGAATCCCAATAGTGTTAACTGTATACAATTACGAACTATAAAGGTTTCTGCAGATAATGGGCCCTCACATACATGCCCAGATGTCACAGAAAAAATGATTTCCTTATTTAAATAAACTGCTACTTAACACTTGCCTTCCCCTTTTCCTTCAACATTTAAGAGAAGAAAGGAAAGGAGAAGACAAGGAAGTAAGGAAGAAGGCAGGGAAGGAAGTTAAAAGAGGAGGAAGCTATTTTCATCAATTCTTGCCATGTTCTCTCTCCATGTAATGTAGAAGTTATATCTTATGAAACACAAATGTTTAAATCACAATGAGGATGGTTACTGAGAGGAGAAACCTGGAATACTATGGGGTGTTTTCCATCTCCCACCAAAGCCTCTCCTGTAGGCATCTCTACTCTTTAAGTATTTGCAGACCCCTGTGATCCATCATCCAGTTTCAACAAACCCAGCCCAAAGATTTCTACATCTGCCCATCATTTCTCAGATGTATCCTTAGATATGAAATCATTGTGGAGATTATCAGTTCTCTAACCTTTGGAGAAATGTAGATTGCAAATTTTGTTCTTCATTAGTCTGTTTCAGATGAGTCTCTATTTAGCTCCCACAGCACCCTATAATTACTCTTCCCAATACATTCGTCTCCCAAGATGTGTATATTTACATCTTGGTGATAATCACCAAACAAATTTTTAACTCTTGGTATTCATCACAAGTTTACCATATCCATGAGGCCAGGTACTGTTTCTTATTCACTTCTTTATCCCCTTTATCTATCACAGTCTGAGTACATAATATTCATTCAATAAGTATTTAGTAAATAAAGAGTAGAAAGAAAGAAGGAATTTGACTGAAGTAGCATTCAACCATTAAGACTTCCTATTCATGTCCCTCTGGAGGTTTATCTGAGTTTGCCACCTGTTGTAGGCAGAAATCTAAATAAATGTTCCCAAAATTTCTATCACCTGGTTATTCAATCTACCGTTAATCCAGGTACTGCTACAAAGGGACTTTGTAGATATCATTAAGTTTGCTAATTGGGTAACCTTAAAATAGGGAGACTATCCTAGATCCAGATGAGATGAATGCAGTCATAAGATATAAGAGGAAAAGGAAAGCCAAAGAAAGTCAGAGAGATGTATCAAAAGAAGTAGAAAAGATGCAGCAGCAGGAGAAATCAAAGAGATTCCAAATGTGAGAAGGCTTTGGTGCATGATTGATGGTTCTGTGATATAGGGGGCTATGTGTGAGAAGTGAATAAAGTTCTTTATTCCTAGTTGGCTGAGGTTATCATGATAGGCTTTGGATTTTGTCTTTTCTTCTGCATTCATTGATACAATCTTGTGTGTTTTCTTTTTTTAAAAAAAAATTTAAGTTCTGGGATGCATGGGCAGAATGTGGAGGTTTGTTACAAAGGTAACCTTGTGCCATGGTGGTTTGCTGTACCTATCAACACATTATCTAGGTTTTAAGCCCCGGATGCATTTGTCCTAATGCTCTCCTTCCCCTTGCCCCTACCCCCCAACAGGCCCTGGTGTGTGATGTTCCCCACTCTGTGTCCGTGTGTTCTCATTGTTCAGCTCCCACTTACGAGTGAGAACATGCGGTGTATGGTTTTCTGTTTCTGTGTTAGTTTACTGAAGATGACGGTTTCCAGCTTCATCCATGTCCCTGCAAAAAACATGAACTCATGCTTTTTTATGGCTGCATAGTATTCCATGTTGTATATGTGCCACATTTTCTTTATCCAATCTATCACTGATGGACATTTGGGTTGGTTCTAAGTCTTTGCTATTGTAAATAGTGCTACAAAAATCATACATGTGCATATGTCTTTATGGCAGAATGATTTATAATCCTTTGGGTATATACCCAGTAATGGGATTGCTGGGTCAAATGTTATTTCTGGTTCTAGATCCTCAAGGAGTCGCCACACTGTCTTCCACAATGGTTGAACTAATTTACACTGCCACCAACAGTGTAAAAGCATTCCTATTTCTCCACAGCCTCACCAGCATCTGTTGTTTCCTGACTTTATAATAATCGCCATTCTAACTGGTGTGAGATGGTATCTCATTGTGGTTTTGATCTGCAGTTTTTTTCTCCCTAACCTTGTTGATATGGTGGATTACATTAATTTTTCAAATCTTGAGTCAGTGTCAAATACTTGGAATAAAACCAATTTGATCATAGTGATTATTCTTTTTATTAATATATTATATTTATATTACCAGATTTTATTTTCTAAAATTTTGTTGAGAAATTTTGCATCTGTTAGACATGGTTTATGCTGTCTTGTTTGGTTAGGTATCAGGATAACACTAGTCTCATAAATGTATCTTCCTCATCAATTTTCTGAAAAATATTGTATGCATATTGAGTTAATTTCTTCTTCAATATTTTATAAAATTATTTTGTAAATCATCTGGGTCTGGAAACATCCTTTATAGAAGTATTATAATTGCAAATTTAATTTCTTTAGTGATTACAAAATTACTCAGACTTACTGTTGCATTTTATTTGAATTTTGGTAGTTTGTGGTTTGCAAGGAATTCACCCATTTCTTCTCAGTTGACAACTTCTCTGTGTAGTTTGTGATAATCTGCTTTTACCTTTTGGAACTGCATGGTCTGCAGTGATACTGCTTTTTTCCATTGTTGATATTGGTGTTTTGTGTTTTCTGTTAGTATTGTCAGTGTTTTCATTAGTTTGTCAATTTTGTTGATATTTTTTTAAAACCAGCCTTTGTTTCACTGACTTTATTGCTTTTTTGTTTTCAATTTTATATGTTTTTGTTTTTATTTACTTTCTTCTACTTTCATAGGGTTTATTTTAATTTTCCTTTTTTTTTTTTACATTAGAGAATTGGATTACTAATTTGAGTGTTTCCTTCTTTCTAATGTAAGAATTTAGTGTTATAAATTTGTCTCTGTTTTAGCTGCCTGCAAAACAATTTGATATGCTGTATTATCATTATTATTGAACCTTATATATTATTGTGGGTTATTCTTGAGAACTCCTCTTTGACACAGAAATTATTTAGGAATGTGTTATTTATAATCTTTAGTTATTTTCATATATTTAAGGGGTGCAAGTACAGATTTCTTACATACATATATTGTGTAGTGGTATAGTCTGAGCCTTTGGTATAGCCATCACTCTTCAAGTTGTACAGTGAACATTGTACCCAATAAGAAATGTTATTTATTTTTCAAGTGTTTAAAGATTTTTCTTTCATCTTTCTGTTATTTATTTCTAGTTTGAGTCCACTGTAGCTAGGGAATACACTCTGTATAACTTTGGTAACTTTACCTTTGTTGACGTTTGTTTAATGGCCAAGGAGATGGTCTGTTTTGGAGCATTAGATTTCTACATCTGCTGTGACAAATTCCTACAAGTTTAGTGGCTTAAAACAACAACACAAAGGTATTAGAGTTATATACTTCAGAAGTGCAAAACTTCCCTTATAGAGCTCACTAAAATCAAGGTGTTGGCAGGTCTGTTTTCATTTTTGGAGGCTCTAGGGGGAGAATCCCTTTCCACCTTCTGTATTCTTCCCACATTCACTGGCTTGTGGCCTTTCTTCCTTCATCATCAAAGTCAGCAACATCAGAACAATTCCTTCTCAGACTACTATCTCTCTGGTTTTCCTTCTTCTGCCTCTCTTCTCTACTGTTAAGGATCCCTGTGATTAAACTGAGTCCAATTCATAATTCAAGGTAATCTTACTAATTTAAGGCCAGTTAATTAGCAACTTTAATTCCATCTGCAACCTTAATTCCCCCTCACTATGTAACCTTACATATTCACATGTTCTGGGGATTTGAATATGGATATCTTAGGGAAAGGGCCATTAGCCTGTAACACTTAGTGAATGTTCTATGGGCACTTGAAAACAATGTGCATTCTCCTGTTATTGGGTGGAATGATGTGTGTGTGTGTGTGTGTGTGTGTGTGTGTGTGTGTGTATGTGTAGACAATTGGATCCTATTAACTATGTTGTTATCCTACATCCTTGCTGATTTGCTAGTACTGCTGTCAATTGCTGAGAGTGGAGGCTTGAAGTTCCTATATGTATAATTATGAAGTTATGTATTTCTCCTTTCAGCATTATTGGTTTTTTCTTTACATAATGTGAGGCTCTGTTGCTTAGTGTGTACACATCTGGGACAATGATGTCTTTCTGGTGGATTGATATTTTTATAATTATATATATTTCCTCTTTTTAGGGTTTTTTTGTGCTCAATTTGGCTTTATCATATTAGCTACCCTGTGATTTTTTTAAAAAAAATTGTAGGTACATAATACGTATTTTCCATCATTTTGCTTTCAACCTACTTATGTTATGGTATTTGAAAAGAGTTACTTGTAGACAACATATTATTTCAGATGATGGTTTAGATTGTTTGTACGGATTTTTTTGTTTGGTTTTATTCCCCCTTCAAAAATCCGAATTGGTGCATTTAGACCATTACATTTAAATAACTATTGATATTTCAAGGCCTTCATCTGCCATTTTATTATGTGTTTTTCATTGGCTTCCTCTGTTTCTCTTTTCTTCCTTCCTGTGTGTTACTTAACACTTTTAGGATTCTATTTTTTTATTTATAGTGGTTGTTATAGTTATGTGTGTATGTGTTAATATACATATTATCATAGTGTACTGGTATTCATGTTTTACCACTTTGAGTTGAATGTAGACTTTTATTTGTGCCCTTATACCTTCTCTTCTCCACTTTTTAAATATAATAGTCAGATATTTACTTACATTGAGCACCATAACATATGGATTATGTTTCCCCTTCAACTATAAAATATGAATTAAAAAACTTATATGAATGAGGATGTGTGTGGGGGGGAGGGGCATGTGCGTATATACATATATATGTCCTACAGGTCCCCAAGGTTCTGTTCATTCTTTTACAGGCTTTTCATGTTTCATAGAGTTAGTAAATTCTAACAGTCTGTGCTCAAGTTATTTAATTCTATTATCCGTTATGTTCAGTCTGCTATTTAACCCATCCAGTGACATTTTATTCTTCAGTTCTATAATTTACATTTGGTTATTTTTTATAACTTTGTTCCTTTAGTAAGATATTTCATGTTTTTATGTGTTTCAAAAGGATTTGTAATTGCTTTTGAAACATTTTTATAATGGCTGCTTTAAAATCCTTGTAACATAATTCCAACATTTGATTCACTTCAGTATTGGCATCTGTTGATTACCACTTCTCATTTGTGTTGTGATATTCCTAGCTGTTGATATGATAAATTTCTTTCTTGTATCCTGTTTGAGATGTTATATTATGTAATTCTGAATCATGCTTAATATTCCTTATTAGCAAGCAGCCCTCTCATTGAAGTGCAGTGCAAGAGCCTCGTGGGTGTGTGGGTTTAGCTTCCCAGTGGGCCCCACCAACACTTCCAGCAAAAGTGAAGTGCTGACTTATACAGCCTCATTACAAGTGGATAGACTGGAAGTTCAGCTCACCCCTTCACCTTTCTGATCTCTTCACAGAGAAAGTAGGCACCAACTCACAATATCTTATTTCTTCTTCCTGGGTATTCGAGCAGCTCCACAGTGGGCTCACTGACATGAAGTAAGAAGAAGTTAAGTTGTTAGCCCCACTTTACAATGCTTCCTTCTGCCTCAGTGATGCTAACTGGGGGTAAGCACTCAATACCATACCTTCTGGCACAAGATTAGGCAAAAGGAGCTTAGCAACCTTAACTATGATTCCTCTGTTCAGTCCTAGTGGCAGATCATTTTCTTACATATTTCCTTGCTGGGGTTCTCAAGATTTCTCTCTTCTTTAACTTTCAGGTGAAACAAAGGCCTTGGTAAGTGATGAGGCTTTGTAAGGCTGGGGTATTTAATAACTTTCCCTGTAAAACAACAGGTAGTGGAAAGTGCTACATTTAATGGATGTCTGAGGAAAGGCTTTGGTTTGAATGATGGTAGCCCATCCAGAATGCAAGTAGAAACTTAATCCCCAATGCAACAGTATTTAAGAGATGTGACCCCCGGAGTGTGATTGAGTCATGAAAGCCATACCCTCATGAATGAGATTAGCATCTTTATAAAAGAGCTTGAGTTTGAAGGGAGCACTCTCCTGCCCTTCCATCCCTTCTGCAATGTGAGAACACACTGATATGTGAGGAACTCTCCTCTGGAGGATGCAGCAACACACCACCATCTTGGAATCAGAGAGCCACCCTCATCGGACAACAATGCCAACCTTGATCTTGGACATTCCAACCTCCATAACTGCAATAAATAAATTTCTTTTTACAAACTACCTCATTTCAGATATTTTGTTATTGTAGAACAAGTTGACTAGAACAGGAAGGTAACAAGAAACCAAGTATGTAGATAAAAATAAGAGTAATTCAATTGATTGCCTCGCTTTGGCAATACATGTCTACTTTAACACAAATTTTTACATGCTTCTTCAAAAGCTTTCAAAACAGTGAAACATTTTATTCAACCACTATTTAGTGCAAATTATAAGTCAGAAAGCAGAATTCCTGAATATCTTACATTAGCAATTTTCAAAACATTTGTTTTTGAAACTTCTTTAAACTCTTAATATTCTGGATTTCCAAAAGCTTTATCTCATATAATTCATGTTTATTAATATATACTACATTGTAAATTAATGTTGAGAATCTTTAAAATGTTTATCAATGCATTTTTAAAACTAATAATAAACTTGTATATTGACAAATCATGAATTTTATAAAAATCAGTATGTTTTGTAAGACAAAAAATTGAGAAGAATGTACTTGTTTCACCTGTTTGTCAGTATTTTTGTTACCTGGGTCCATAGAAGAGAGCTGAATACTCATATTTCTACATTCATTTTTTTGTGATATGAGATATTGTAGAGAATTTTTCTATACACTTGTAAGAGAACCAGAGTTTTTTTAAAAGGTAACTGTTTTAGTATTATGAACATTCTTATGACCATGTGGACATATGAAAGAGTTTTACGAACCTCCCAAGCTCCCAAGACCACAATTTTAGAAATATTGTTTAACTTCCACTCTGGATCTGAACCATTTTGGTGATACCATAGTATACCATGGTCTCTGTGAGGGTCCTGATAGAAATGATAAAAGTTATTATTCCCCAAATGGAATATATAACTAGTGTGCAGAGAGTATTAACTGATTGACCTCTCAAAATCTGGTCTCTACCATTCTTCACCCTGTTCTTAGCTCCAGAAGTTGACCTATATGGTTGGCATCAATTGGATTTCCTTGCATTCTGCAAAAGATTAAGAGTGGATGAGGTTTGGGGATTCATTCCCTAGGTTCCCTCTTTGATGGGCTTTGTGTTGATAGTGGCTGCCCCTCTACAAAAGGCCACAGACCCCTCTCAGAAACCCATTCACTGCTATCTCTGCTTTGTAAGAATTACTCCCTCCACTTACCCTTCAGGCCTAGGGGTAGTAATGGCTTCCTGCTGTTTCAAGCCTTATGACATTTTATTATATAAAGTTGGTTGCTGTTAATTGTCTTCATTTCTTTGTTTCAGTGTATTATCTGTTTTTTTTCCATAACCTGACTAACATATCTAATAAGTAAGATACAAAATAATAATAAATGGCTTACTTGAATTATTTGGACCTGTGTTAAATATTCTTAGAATAAAGAAAACAGCAATTTTTTTGTTTTAATAAAAATAATAGTAATATAATAATTACCATTTATCACTGTTTAGTATGTGTTTGTATATTTATTTCATGTTTACCATCACATTATTATATTAACTTAGTCATTCAATGACTATTTGAGTGCCTACAATGTGCCAGTAATTCAGCAAATTATATGGGAGTTATAGAGGGGACTCAGTCATTCCACTATTGTAATGAATTCTACGGTATGTCTCCTAGAGTTTCAGCCTAACTATAGGACTGAAAAAAGACCTCATTGCTCCAGCTGCTATTACAGTATTGGCAGCTGCTACTTATCGGCCAAGACTCTCTCTGAAAACTGTTCTTATCTGAAAAGAGCTAGTTTGCTCAAGGTCATCCCATCTTCGCAGAAGTAGCCTACACCCAAAGAGCGATTGTTTGCTGGAGTATAAATGCGTGGATATCTTTCGAAAATTTAGACAACTCTGAGTAGTCCTCCCAGTTCAAGGGCTCCCTTCATGATGAGCTGAAGCTTTTGCTGCAACTGTATGGCAATTAAACTCTTCCCTCCAATTATCCCTACTTTCTTCACTTCCTCACAGTTGTGAAAACTCCCCCTAATAAATGTATTGCATACAGTTCTCCACCTCAGAGTCTGCTTTCTAGGAAACCAACCTGCAATTTCTGCCCTTAAGAAGCTTAGAACTTAGGTAGAAAAACTTTATTTGGGGGCTTATTTCTATGAAGAAAGTGAGCAGTGATGTCATGAAAAGCATGCAAATACATGGTATGTAATGTCTCGGAATGCTAGTATAATTCATTTCAACATGTACGTAGGAAGGCCTCATATTTACTATATAATTTTCAGACAACCTGAGGTATGAATATATATATACATAAAATGCAGTATCTTCAA
The DNA here is from genome assembly GCF_000951035.1 of Colobus angolensis palliatus. Taxonomy (NCBI): domain Eukaryota; kingdom Metazoa; phylum Chordata; class Mammalia; order Primates; family Cercopithecidae; genus Colobus; species Colobus angolensis. The sequence goes on from NW_012118321.1 coordinate 759,125, forward strand.
GAGTTTACAGTAATTGAAATAGGTCATTTTGGGGGCAGGGCAACAAGGTGGCTATACTATGTTCCACTTATTTAGGGTGACAGCATGTATGTTGTACCCTAATATCTTTTCTGTCCATATTCCAGGAGTTCTGTGACTTCTACCTGTAGAGTGGCTTTCTTCTCTGAATTATTTTATGAAGCATATCTCACCAATTTTGTTTCCCAGGCCCCAACCACTGTTAAGTGACAGTTTTGGAGACAACATACAATAAACAACCATGAGGAAAAGACCTACATCAGTGAAGAGAAAGGCCTGCTTATAACTATTCCACACATATAAAATACTGGTAGAAATGGCTGAGCCTTCAGTTAAAAGCAGTATTAACATTGGCAAGAAGTGGTTATTAGAAGGAATTATAGATGAAAACGAAAAAGCAAAGCAATGTATAAAGCATGAAGCATTATGAAATAAGATTTCATAAATCTTGGAATGGTGTGAAAAGCCACTTAAATGTTGACCTTTACCAAATAAAGAGACATTAATCAATGCACATGCTATAATTCTGAAGACTGGGATCAGTGCATAGGTAACCATTTTCTAAAAGTCAGTGAGGTTTCCAAAATGTGGCTCACAGGGAACTTGAGTTCTAAGGAGTCCTCTTATTGGCCACCCCTGAAATATTAATGTTTATAAAGATACCCCTGTCTAAGATTAAAATAATGTACACATGGGATTGACAGTGTTTCATAGCAAAAACCTATACAATAACTTGATAAAAATAACAAATTATTGAAAAGTTATAAAAATTGAAAATTTCTTATGCAATTTACCTGAAGTTTAAATATTTTTAAAAGCATGAAGCCTATATAGATGTCAAGGGATTTTTCCACTGTTGCCTACAGATTTATTCTTTTTTTTTTTATTTTTTTATTTTTTTTTATTTTTATTATACTTTAAGTTCTAGGGTACATGTGCATAAGTGCAGGTTTGTTACATATGTATACTTGTGCCATGTTGGTGTGCTGCACCCATCAACTCGTCAGCACCCATCAATTCATCATTTATATCAGGTATAACTCCCCAGTGCAATCCCTCCCCCCTCCCCCCTCCCCATGATAGGCCCCAGTGTGTGATGTTCCCCTTCCCAAGTCCAAGTGATCTCATTGTTCAGTTCCCACCTATGAGTGAGAACATGCGGTGTTTGGTTTTCTCTTCTTGTGATAGTTTGCTGAGAATGATGGTTTCCAGCTGCATCCATGTCCCTACAAAGGACGCAAACTCATCCTTTTTTATGGCTGCATAGTATTCCATGGTGTATATGTGCCACATTTTCTTAATCCAGTCTGTCACAGATGGACATTTGGGTTGATTCCAAGTCTTTGCTATTGTGAATAGTGCCGCAATAAACATACGTGTGCATGTGTCTTTGTAGTAGAATAATTTATAATCCTTTGGGTATATACCCAGTAGTGGGATGGCTGGGTCATATGGTACATCTAGTTCTAGATCCTTGAGGAATCGCCATACTGTTTTCCATAATGGTTGAACTAGTTTACAATCCCACCAACAGTGTAAAAGTGTTCCTATTTCTCCACATCCTCTCCAACACCGGTTGTTTCCTGATTTTTTAATGATGGCCATTCTAACTGGTGTGAGATGGTATCTCATTGTGCTTTTGATTTGCATTTCTCTGATGGCGAGTGAGGATGAGCATTTTTTCATGTGCCTGTTGGCTGTATGAATGTCTTCTTTTGAGAAATGTCTGTTCATATCCTTTCCCCACTTTTTGATGGGGTTGTTTGTTTTTTTCTTGTATATTTGTTTGAGTTCTTTGTAGATTCTGGATATTAGCCCTTTGTCAGACGAGTAGATTGCAAAAATTTTCTCCCATTCTGTAGGTTGCCTGTTCACTCTGATGGTAGTTTCTTTTGCTGTGCAGAAGCTCTTTAGTTTAATTAGATCCCATTTGTCAATTTTGGCTTTTGCTGCCATTGCTTTTGGTGTTTTAGACATGAAGTCCTTGCCCATGCCTATGTACTGCTTTAAAGTTCATATGGAACCAAAAAAGAGCCCGCATTGCCAAGACAATCCTAAGTCAAAAGGACAAAGCTGGAGGCGTCACGCTACCTGACTTCAAACTATACTACAAGGCTACAGTAACCAAAACAGCATGGTACTGGTACCAAAACAGAGATATAGACCAATGGAACAGAACAGAGTCCTCAGAAATAATACCACACATCTACAGCCGTCTGATCTTTGATAAACCTGAGAGAAATAAGAAATGGGGAAAGGATTCCCTATTTAATAAATGGTGCTGGGAAAATTGGCTAGCCATAAGTAGAAAGCTGAAACTGGATCCTTTCCTTACTCCTTATACGAAGATTAATTCAAGATGGATTAGAGACTTAAATGTTAGACCTAATACCATAAAAACCCTAGAAGAAAATCTAGGTAGTACCATTCAGGACAGATTTATTCTTGAGAGTTGCAACACATTCTTTGTTTCAAAAGTCTATGGCACCAGACAAGATTGATATCAAACTGAATAACTGATTAAATAAATTTGCACGTACTCATTAGCAGTAACTCTAATGAGGATGCTTACAGAGACCTTCAAACTTTGCTTCTAATTTTAACCTTGAACTTCAACTCTTAATGATGCAAATTTCATATGATTATCAGGAGATTCAAACACCCCATTAAAAGAATCTTCGGAAGATTCACACAATTGAGAAGACATCCAGTATTTCCTTCTCTGTGTGAAATGTACATGGATTTAAAATGTTCGGAAGCATGTTTTCAACAAAACTTAATCCAGATCACTTTTCTAAAAATACATCTTGAATCTCCAAACTTTAATATGGAAATTTTTCCCATAAAAGAAACTCAAGAAATATATAATATTTATAGCTTGATGATTATTTGCCCATATACATATATGTCTGTTTTCTCCACACAATATTCCTGAGAGATACAGAAATAATTACAGCCAATCCTCATTTTAAGATGAGGGAATTAAGCCACAAAGAATGTGAATGATTATCTTAAATGCATATGAATAACTCACTGTTAGAACCAGCAGTGCATGTAGGTTAGTCAATCCACATTCAATGCTTTTTTTTTTTTTTTTTTTTTTTTTTTTTTCTGAGAGGGAGTCTCGCTCTGCCGCCCAGGCTGGAGTGCAGTGGCCAGATCTCAGCTCACTGCAAGCTCCACCTCCCGGGTTTACACCATTCTCCTGCCTCAGCCTCCCGAGTAGCTGGGACTACAGGCGCCGCCACCTCGCCTGGCTAGTTTTTGTATTTTTTTAGTAGAGACGGGGTTTCACCGTGTTAGCCAGGATGGTCTCGATCTCCTGACCTCGTGATCCGCCCGTCTCGGCCTCCCAAAGTGCTGGGATTACAGGCTTGAGCCACCGCGCCCGGCCTAGAATGAAAATCTCATAAGAGCCAGAAACTTACATATCTTTACTTACCCACTATGACTTCTTGAGCACCAAAGAAAGTGTCAATTGGACACTCAAGTTGTAAATGAATAAATGTAAAGTCATTGACGGTGACATCTTTTTCTTTAAACTTAATCTTAAAACCATTTAAACTCATGAATTATTTAAAAACTTTTAAAACATGATGCATTATGGCTTTAGCATCTCCTTTCTAGAATATGGAGCATTAGCCAGTGAGATGGGGGTAGAATGAAGAGAATAAAGCAAACATAATGGAAGATCGACAAAATAGACTTCTCTGAGGAAGATCAACATGCAGTGTACACAGAGGAAAAAAAAATCAGTAAGGTTAGTGTTATAAATCAAAGTATAAGGAAAATTTTTAAAAGTAGGTCATGAATACTGTAAATGCTTGAAAAGTATTCATTGATTTTTTAAATAAAAATGCTACTAGTGACCTTGGAAGAAGCAAATTCAGTGAAGTAGTAGTGACAATGAGAATACAATTGCAGTGGATTAATGAGAAAATATAACAAGGAATTTCAACATAAAAAATAGATGACATGGTTTTATGATGGACATTTTTAGAGTATATTCCCATTTACCTGATTTGACCATTTAAAGAATCTCAACTTGGCTGTATTTAAGAGTCTGTTTTAGAGGAGAATTGCCTTGTGATTAATTGAATACCTGCAAATAAGTTGAATATTTTCCCATCAACCAAGCTTTTAAATATTTAAATATTTACATGTTGTACTCCTTAAATCTTCTCTATAGACTACATATTTATAGATTCTCCAACCATTCTCACTTATGACCTAGTTTTAGATCCTTCATTTACATCCTTATTGTCCTTGACTACTCTAGTTTGTCAATGTCATCTTACAGTGTAATTTCTGGAAATATTTAAGGGCATCACTTGGCTTTTCAATTACTTGTAATAATTCCACATTGTCCTATTCATTCTGATTTTTAAGACCTTCAACACTCACTTTTGTGAATATTCTTGTGCATTATCTCCCATTCCCTCTCATATTTACAATACACAGACTACAATGGGATCAGCAAAGTTTTTCTGTAAAGGATCAGATAGTAAACATCTTTTGCTTTGCAGATTAGATAGACTCTGTTGCAACTACTCAATATGTTATATACAATACAATACAATACAACACAATACAATACACAATACCTATATAACAGATAATAATAATAATTAATGAATGTCCATGGCTGTATTCCAGAAAACTTTGTTGAAGGAAACAACAGGCAGAAGACTTCAGTTGGCCCTAATCCATAGTTTGCCAAACTGTGGTCTAGACAAACAAAATGCCTTGATATTTTCGGGTGCTTTTAAGTCAATTCTATGCTTTTGTTGATACTCTCCACTATTCCACCTGATTGTTTAAAATAAAGGCTATGCTAATATAGCCAACAGATTCTAAAATACAGAAGTTTACATGAGAGAAAAACTTTTCTTTTTCTTCTCACATATCAGTCCTTGCCTAAGTGGGCCAGATTGTTTCATAGCTCTGCTCTGCAAGATCATTCAGTAATTGAGCTTCCTCTTGCTAAAGTTAGCAAGTAATTCTCAACCCATAGTGATATACTGGCACTAATATTTTGTCTCTTAATAATCAGTTCTGTAGAGATATAGGCACATATACCTTTGTTTTAGCTTCGAAATATTGAAAGATGGCTTTGCCAAATGTTTTAACCATATAAAACTTGGGAGTCAATTTTCCCAATCTGCTCATATTGTCATTGCCATTAAGCCAGTGATGCATGCTTTAGACGTTTGTTATAGTAATTTCTTTTTTATGGTACTAATTTCTACATAAGGGAAAGTAGTGTGTGTTAACAAATAGACTAAAAAATTTTTAAAAACCCACCTAACATATTTAAAGTTAATTTCCCAGGTGATATGGTTTGGCTTCATGTTCCCAGCCAAATCTCACCCTGAATTGTTATAATTCCCACTTGTCAAGGTCAGTACCAGGAGGAGGTAACTGGATCATGGGGGCAGTTTCCTGCATGCTATTCTCATGTTAATGAGTGAGTTCTCATGGGATCTGATGGTTTTATAAGCATCTGGCATTTCTCCTGCTGGCACTGACTCTGTCTTGCTGCCCTGTAAAGAAAGTGCCTGCTGCTCCTTTGCCTCCCACCATGATTGTAAGTTTCCTGAGGCCTCCCCAGCAATGGAGAACTGTGAGTCAATTAAATTTCCTTCCTTTACAAATTACCCAGTCTCAGGAAGTTCTTTATAGCAGTGTGAGAAGGGACTAACACACCATGGATTTAACAGTTCAGAGTGGTTCTGGGTTGCTGGAATACTCTGCTTCATGGTCATTCAGGGACCCAGGATAATAACAGCTCTACCATAGTCAACATACATCTTCCAAGTACAGCTTGGTGGTTGCCATAAGAGTGTGTTATATGAAAAAATAATAAGAAAGGAACTTATATAAAAATGTTAGTGGTATGGCACAACATTTTCTCTCATGTCCCATTGGCTCTCACTCTGTTAAATAACCATATCAAACTGCAAGGGAGACTGAGACATGTAGTTTAGTTATACGCCTAAGAAGACAAAAATGATCTATGGTAATTGGCCAGTAGTTTCTGCACACCATCTATCAAGATGCTACAGTGTTACTTCATTCACGATTTCTTCTCTTAGTTCCCTTTCTCTTTTGTATGAATCGCCACACTGTTTTACTCATAAACCTTCCCAATACACTTTCTCTACCTGATCTACAGATATTGGCTTGCCTAAATTTGATGATTATCAAAAGCAGGCACTCTGGAAGGATGCTCTATAAATGTTGTACGGAGATGTAAAAATGCAGCATTAGGCCTGGTGGCAAGGAAGAGCAGAAGGGCAAATCGGACCTTGGGTGTACTCATCTTTATATCACTTATTTCCAGCATTAAGGCATTTTAAGAAAAATGGAATCTCAATGGATGTTGAAATGGTTTAAATTACTCTTTATCATCTCCCACTTCTCTTGAACTTCACTGAAATCATAGACTTTATCGACTTACAGTAAACTCTTCTTGGGATAGCCATGTGATTTATAATAATTCTCCTTTTCCTTGAAACAACCTCAAAACAGAAAGAAATTCAGTGCAAATAATTAAATGAACAAATATGTTGCCATAGCTGACTGATCCATAGACCAAATACAATTCTCTTCAGCCTATTTAAAGACCTTTAAACCAAGACTGAGAGTCTTCAGAGCCAAATCATGTCAATGTCAAAATTCGAGGGAGAGCATTCACAGTTTTCTGCTGCTAGAGTCCCACATCTGCCATAACTGCAGCCTTTCCTGAGTCTTGGCTATTAAAATCATTCTTCACAACTGTGAGAAACAACAGTACCCTTTCAGTGTACTTGACATTTTGCTGAAACACTAGAATTATTTTCCTATGCTTGCTACTAAAAGAAACTTGTTATTCTCCTGTCACTATTAGAAGACTTTTACTTTGTTGGGGTAGATCCAATAGTACATGGATCATTATTTTTTATCTTACGTGTATGTTGACATTATACCACATGTCACAAGCTAGTAGCCTAGTCATTTCATCTTGTTCTTGAATTAAATAAAGCCTTTTTTATTGCAACTGTCTTTTTAACTTTTATTTTAGGTTCAGGGGTACATGTGCAGGTTTGTTATATAGGTAAACTTGCGTCACAAAGGGTTTATTGTACAGATTATTTTGTCACCCAGGTACTAAGACTAGTAAGGAATAATTATTTTTTGTTGTTCTTCCTCTTCCCGCCCTCCACTTTCGGGTACACCTCAGTGTCTTGTTCGCCTCTGTGTGTCCATGTGTTATCATCATTTAGTTCCCACTTAGAAGTAAGAAGATGAAATATTTGATTCTCTGTTCTTGCATTAGTTCACCGAGGATAATGGCCTCCAGCAACATCCATGCTGCTGCAAAGGGCATGTTCTCATTTTTCCCTTTGGTTGCATCATATTCCATGGTGTATATGTATTACTTTTTTTTTTTTTTAATCCAACCTACCATTGATGGGCATTTAGGTTGAATCCATGTCTTTGCTATTGTGAGTAGTGCTGAGATTGACATACGTGTGCATGTGTCTTTAGGGTAGAATGATTTCTATCGCTCTCGGTGTATGCCCAGTAATGGGATTGCTGGGTCAAATGGGAGTTTTGTTTTTAGTTCTTCGAGGAATCACCATACTACTTTCCACAAGGGTTGAACTAATTTACCATCCCAACAACCGTGTATAAGCATTTCTTTTCTGCACTTCACCAGCACTTAGCACTTCACCTTCACTTAGCTTTGTAAAATTATGTTTTTTGCCTTTTGTCATGCAATGTATCCATAGATATATACCATTACAGAAATAACATAGAGTTGATGAGAAAAAACATATATTTAGGCAATTAGCAGACAGCATTCAATTCCCCAAATGTTTATTATTCCATGGCTATATAGAGCATAGATGTTTTCTTTGCTCCATGTTGAAAGATCCCACAGAGAGTGGCCTACCTTGGCCTGCAGGCTGGATAGGAAACAAGACAGAGAAGAGCCTCAACCCTAAGGTATTTACATAGCTGTAGGATGGCCAAAGAAATTCTAGAGGACAACTACTTTCTATAAGCAATGAGAAAATACATCAAGTAGTCTCTAAGTCCAGAAACAATACAAGATAATATGCATACTAAAGGCCAAAGTCTGCATACTTAATGTGAGCCCTGGGAACAGCCTTGCAGATAGGAGGCTGACTTCAGACAAGTGCTATGCTCCCTTTCTGGAAACTGGTTAGATCCGGCTGAACTACTTCCCCAGGAGACTCTAGGACTATTCAAATTTGCCTCTTTTCAACTTTGTAAGCTCTACCCTTACCCTTGTTCTGGTAGGCAATCTTCACAAGGGCTGCCCTCCTTCTTTCATGCCTAAATGTAAATACCCAGCACGTAAACTGTCTTAGGGATATTCTTTGACAGTAATATGAAGACCCTATCCCATAGCCAACCCCTCCATGCTGGATCAGATTTTCTGTGCCTTGCCCAGCAGTCAACCCAGCTTAAAATTCATGATGTCTTAGACCATTTATTATTATTTTATCATAACAAGCCAAGATGAGTAATAAACAAAGTTAAAGTATTTAAGGTTCTTATATTGTATTATTCAGAATGATATTAAAGATAATGACTAACATAACTTCAAGTTAAGTAGGGCATATTGACAATTACAAGTATAACAATTTGTAGAAATACATTGTATATTTTCTGAACCAGTAAACAGTAAGAAAAAGTGGAACAGGAGAAATAAAACACCAATTCAAATAACAGCAAAAAAGACAGGAAAACAATCGAGGAAAAATTGCAGAATGATGTAATAAAAATTAAAATAGAATAGAAAATAAAACAGAAAGAAAATCCGACACTGGGGCATACTTGAGGGCAGAGGGTGGGAGGAAAGTAAGGATAAAACAAACTACCTGTCAGGTACTATGCTTTTTACTAGGGTGACAAAATAATTTATACATCAAACTCCTGTGACATGCAATTTACCTATGTAGAAAACCTGCACATGTACCCATGTACCTAAAATAAAAGTTAAAAGAAATCCAAATATATTAGTAATAACAATTACAAATAAACTGACAAGGATTTGAGCAAAAATCTGACAAGCTTACTCCTATACCCCACATTATAAAATTTACTTTCTTTTCAGGCATATATGAAACATATAAAAGTTAACCTGATATTAGGCTATCAACCTCTTTAACAACTTACAAAGAATTCAGCGTCACCCAGACTGTATTTTCTGACCATGATGCATTCCAATTAGAAACCAGTTAAAAACAGATAATGCTAAAGCATACATTTGGAAATTTAAAAACATATTCATGTCAAAAAACAAATTATGAGAATTAGAAAATATGTTAAAATTGATCATTTTGAAAGCACCAAATACAACATTTTTTTTAGATGCAGCAAAAGTGGCTTTCAAATGATAAATAATAGTGAACATTAAATAAGCTTAAGAAGTTTGCAAAATGAGTGTCATAAAATATAAAGCCAGAGAGGCGAGGGATGGAAGGGGACCAGATGACTCAGGGCCCATTAAGTCATAATGAAGATTTTGGCTTTCACTCGGAATGAGCTTGGAAGTCATTGGAGGAATTTACACAGAGGAGTCATATAATACGATTTACTTTTGAGAGGATCACTCGGCTTTGTGTTGAGATTAGACTAAAGGGAGGCAAGTGCAGAGTCATGGGGGCCAGTTAATAAGTTACTACAATAATCTAGGTAGTGATGGTGGTGGTCTGGACCAAGGTAATGACAGTGGAAATCATGTAGTCAAGTCTGGAATATATTTCAAAGGTATAGCTGATAAGATTTAATGACAAACAAATATATACCTTGGAATATATTTCAAAGGTATAGCTGATAAGATTTAATGACAAACAATATATTGGATATGAGAAAGAGGTCACAAATTATAGCAAGATATTTTGGCCTGAGGACTGAAAGGTCAGAGCTGCCGTTAATTAAGAGAAAGGTAAAGACTATAAGTGGAGTTGACTTGCAGAGTAACATGAAGAGCTTGGTTTAGTACATATTAGGTTTAGGTTGTTATCAGATACTCAAAGGATGATATCAACCAGGATGTTGGAAATACACTCAGGATTTCCGAAATAGTACTGTATTCTTTCAAACATGGTCAATCCACTACATAACTTGAGTACAAAAATTAGTAACTTAAATGACAGGGTAATGTATAAAAACACTGCAATTGATTATCCTAGTCTTTCAGTATAGTTGGAGATCACAGGGGATCCTCAAATGGAAAGACTATATAGCCGTTTAGCTCTTCTCACACAGAATCCATACATTTAACATGGGTGGGACATTCATATATATTCTAAAAATGAAGTTTTTAATTTCTTAAAATTTTATCAATGGAAAATTTATGTTCCCAATACTTTTGCTGTTGTTGTTGTTGAGATGGTGTCTCAGTCTGTTGCTCAGGCTGGAGTACAGTGGCATGATTTCAGCTCACTGCAACCTCTGCCTCCCAGGCTCAATTGATCCTCCCATCTAAGCCTCCCAAGTAGCTGAGACTATAAGTACACAATGCCACACCAGGATAATTTTTATATTTTTTGTAGAGAAGGGGTTTCGCCAGGCTGGTTAAACTGGACTCATGAAATCCACCCGCTTCAGCCTCCCAAAGTGCTGGGATTACAGGCATGAACCACCGCACCCAGCCACCCAATTAGTTTTAATGGTTTGTTCAAATGGCGTTTCCTAATCTAGCAATTATTTTTGAAAATCTGAAGACTCCAAACATATTTCTAATTAAATTAACATTCAGTGAATTGAACCAAGTTACAGTTTGATGGTCAGAACTTTTTATTTAGATTCTGTAGTTGTTTGCCTGCAAGGAAATGTTAAATACAACATGTTTTAAGATAGTTTCTCAACTTTGTATATATATGTGTGTGTGTATATATATATGTGTATATATGTGTGTATATGTGTGTGTGTGTGTGTGTGTGTGTATGTGTGTGTGTGTGTATATATATGTGTGTGTGTGTCTGTGTCTGACCAGTACAGGCCTTAACTTAATTCAATGTTTTATAATATCTACTCTTAATCTTCTTCCTCTCTACCCACTTTGCTAGGTATAGTCAATTAAAAACTGAACTCATTGCCACCTTCTGACATCTTCAAAACACTTGGTGTCAACATGTTTTCCATTTGAGTGTCTAATTGTACAATTTCAAAATATTGTCAGAATTTGCCTTTTAATATTGACAGCTTTGAAATACTACCAATCTTCCCAATTTTGCCTACATTCCCTTGGGGATGGAATTACTTATAAAAAAGGCAAGATGAATTTCTAGGTATTCTATATTTTTATGTGACTTTAAATGCAAGGCTGTAGTTACCTGATGCTTCTTCCTGACTTTGTGCTCAGCCAATTTTCTTCCTCAGATTCTGACCTTCCTCCATATTTCAACTACACTAAACATCAAAATCTGTTTCCTTATTTCTTTCATAAAGATAATCCTACCTCTGTCCATCTGCCTCTTGTATCATATGGGAAATATAATAATTTGTTGGTTCATTTATAACACAAATATATACCGACCTATGTGTTGTACCTCTTGGAAAGATTCCATACAATATTGTTTATATTTGGCATTTTTCAACCAGGTCACATTTTCCTCAGTGAAAACTAGAAGGACTTGGTCTTCTATGAAAACAACAGAGAGAAACAGATTTTTAGGCAGTAGAATGTCAAATACAGCAACAAGAAAATCCAACTGAGCATAATGATGAGAAGTAGTAGTTCTATTGTTTAAGAATGTATATCTGCCATGAATAGAGTTGTTGTGACTAGAAATTAGATGATGTCGATTATGGCAGAAAGGAAAACAAAAAAATAAACTTCACTTGAACTTCACCCTAGTCCTTCTCTTGAGGCGACCTTGAAAGAAATATTTATGGGTTCATACCTCATTACTACTGATCTAACTGGGCCACAGCTTTGTCCATTATCATGTCATGAGCATGAAGACAAACAGTAACTGGGGCAACAAGTGAGGGACACAGGCAGAGTTTATTCATAATTAAAACCTCTTTTTTACTTAGTATCCAGCTATGTTCCTTTTTGCTGACTTTACTTCTATGGTCACATAAATGTGGATATGAAGAATATCATTTTCTTTATTGTCTGGCCTGGATCTTTATACCCTGATGACCAAGATGTGATTTATTCATAAAGTCCTAATTGTCTAATTCCACTGATTTGGTATATTTTTCTACTAACAAACAAGACATATTCAAGTATATGCCAACAAAATCTTGTAACTGCATGCATTACCTATAATTACTGATCCCATACATTTCTCTTTTTCAGTAAAATAGTTTTTTCTTCTGCTCAGTGCTATATATAGATAGGGACTAGGGTTAGGCAGTATAGAGTATGCTATACTTTCCATTAAAAACATTAGGCTGGGTATAGTGGCTCATGCCTGTAATCCCAGCAATTTGGGAGGCCAAGGCAGGCAGATCATCTGATGGCAGGAGTTTGAGACCAGCCTGGCCAACACAGTGAAACCCCTTCTCTACTAAAAATACAAAATTTGCCAGGCATAGTGGTGCACTCCTGTAATCCCAGCTACTTGGGAGGCTGGGACAGGATAATTGCTTGAACCCAGAAGGCAGAGGTTATAATGAGCCAAGATCGTGCCATGGCACTCCAGTCTGGATGACAAAGCAAACACTTTTCCAAAAAAAAAAAAAAAAAAGTCATTCTGTGCATTTACTTAATTAGTAATCAATCCACACAACTATGTTCTTATGTTCTACTACAGTCCAAATTTAGCCATGTGTTTCGTAACAAGAAAAAAAATGAGTAAAATTCTTCCTAAAATTTAGATACAGTGTATTTCTAATATGAGTTATGAGGGAAGATACAAGTTCTTATTCATTGCTCCAAGTGTATTAGTCTGTTTTCACATTGCTATAAAGATACTACCTGAGAATGGGTAATTTAAAAACAAAAAAAAATATTTAATATTAACCACCGCCATGATCCAATCACTTCCCATCATGTCTCTCCCTTGATACGTGGGGATTACAATTTGAGATGAGATTTAGGTGAGGACACAGAGCCAAACAATATCATTCTGCCTTTGGTCCCTTCCAAATCTCATGTCCTTTTCACACTTTAAAACCAATAACGTCTTTCCAACAGTTCCCCCAAAGTCTTAAATCATGTCAGCATTAACTCAAAAGTCCACATCCAAAGTCACATCTGAGACAAGGCAAGTACCTTCCAACTAGGGGCCTGCAAAATCAAAAGCAAGTTAGGTACTTTCAAAATACAATGGGGGCACAGGCAATGAGTAAATGTTCCCATTTAAAATGGGAGAAATTGGCCAAAACAAACAGGCCACAGGCCCCATGCAAGTCTGAAACCAAGTGGGGCGGTCATAAAATCTTAAAGCTCCAAAATTTCCTTTGACTGCATATCTCACATCCAGGGTGCACTAATGCAACAGGTAGACTCCCATGGGCAGCTCCACCCATGGGACTCTGCAGATTACAGCCCCTGCAGCTGCTTTCATGTGCTGGTGTTGAGTGCCTGTGGCTTTTCCTGGCACACGGTGTGTATTATTCCATTCTTACACTTCTAATAAAGACATACCTGAGACTGGGTAACTTCTAGAGGAAAGAGGTTTAATTGACTCACAGTTCCATATGGATGAGGAGGCCTCACAATCATGGCAGAAGGCAAATGAAGAGCAAAGTCGTATCTTACAAGGTGGCAGGCAAGACAGGGCACGTGCAGGGGAACTCCCCTTTATAAAATCATCAGATCTCATGAGACTTATTCACTATCACAAGAACATCACGGAGAAGACTGGTCCCAATGATTCAGTTACCACACAATGGGTCCATCCCACAACATGGGGGAATTATGGGAGCTACAATTCAAGATTTGGGTGGTGACACAGCCACACCAGATTACAGTGCAAGCTCTTGGTGGGTCTACCATTCTGGGGTCTGGAGGAGAGTGACCCTCTTCTCACAGCTCCACTAGGAAGTGCCCCAGTGGAGACTCTGTGTGGGGCTCCAACTCTACATTTCCCATCCTTACTGCCCTAGCAGAGGTTCTCCATGAGGGTTCCACCCCTGCAGCAAACTTCTGCCAGGACATCCAATAGTTTCCATACATCCTCTGAAATCTAGGTGGAGGTTCCCAAACCTCAACTCTTATCTTCTTCATACCCACAGACCCAATACCACGTGGAAGCTGCCAAGGCTTAGGACTTGCATCCTCTGAAGCAATGCCCTTGGCTGTACCTTGGCCCCATTTGTACACTGTTGTAGCTAAAGCATCTGGGACTTAAGGTACCATGTCCTGAGGCTGCCCAGAGCAGCAGGACCCTGGGCCTGGCCCATGAAACCAGTTTTTCCTCCTAGGCCTCCAGGCCTGTGATAAGAGGGGCTGCCACCAAGATCTCTGACATGCTCTGTAGATATTTTCCTCATTGTCTTGGTTATTAACATTCAGCTCCTTGTTACTAATGCAAATTTCTGCAGCTGGCTTGAATTATTCCCTAGAAAATGGGATTTTGCTTTCTAACACATGGTCAGGCTGCAAATTTTCCAAACTTTTATGCTCTACTTCCTTTATAGACATAAATTCCAATTTCAAATTATATCTTTCTGTGCACATATAACTGTATACTTTCAGGAAATATCAGGTCACTTCTTGAATGCTTTGCTGCTTAGAAATTCCTTTCACCAGATATCCTAAATAATCTCTCAAGTTCAAATTTTCACAGATTTTTAGGACAGGGGAAAAATGCTTCCAGTCTCTTTGCTAAAGCATAGCATGAGTAACCTCTCCTCCTGTTTCCAATAAGTTCCTCATTTGTATCTGAGACCACCTCACCCTGGACTTCATTGTTCATATCACTATCAGCATTTTGGTCAATGCCATTCAACAAGTATCTAGGAAGTTTCAAACTTTCCCAGATCTTCCTGTCTTCTTCTGAGCCCTCCAATCTATTTCACCCTCTGCCTGTTACCTAGTTCCAAAGTCACTTCCACATTTTTCAGGTTATCTTTATAGCAGTACCCCACTCTGCCAGTACCAATACTCTGTATTAGCCTGTTTTCTCACTGTTATAAAGATGCTACCCAAGGAAGGGTAATTTATAAACAAAAAAGGTTTAATTGATTCACAGGTCTATATGACTGGGGTAGCCTCATGAAACTAACAATCAGGGAGGAAGGCAAAGGGGAAGCAGGGACCCGCTTCACAAGGTGGCAGGAAAGAGAGCAAGGGCAGAGGAAAGTGTCAGACACTTATAAAACCACCAAGTCTTGGCCGGGCGCGGTGGCTCAAGCCTGTAATCCCAGCACTTTGGGAGGCCAAGACGGGTGGATCACGAGGTCAGGAGATCGAGACCATCCTGGCTAACACGGTGAAACCCCGTCTCTACTAAAAACTACAAAAAACCAGCAGGGCGAGGTGGCGGCGCCTGTAGTCCCAGCTACCGGGGAGGCTGAGGCCGGAGAATGGCGTGAACCCGGGAGGCGGAGCTTGCAGTGAGCTGAGATCCGGCCACAGCACTCCAGCCCGGGTGACAGAGCGAGACTCCATCTCAAAAAAAAAAAAAAAAAAAAAAACACACCAAGTCTTGTGCGAACTCTCTCTCTATCAATAAGAACAGCCTGTGGGAAATTGCGCCCCCATGAACCAATCCCCTCCCAACAAGTCCTTCCCTTGACATGTGGGGATTACAATTAAAGATGAGATTTAAGTGGGGACACAGAGACAAGTCATATCACCAAGCAAAGAATAATACTAAATACTGTAGATAGTTGATAAAAGAGAAAATTGGCCTGGTGCGGTGGCTCATCCCAGCAGTTTGGGAGGCTGAGGTGGGTGGATCACGAGGTCAGGAGTTCAAGACCAGCCTGACAAAAATGGTGAAACCCTGTGTCTACTAAAAATACAAAAATTAGCCAGGCATGGTTGCAGGTGACTGTAATCCGAGCTATCTGGGAGGCTGAGGCAGAGCACTGCTTGAACCTGGGAGGCAGAGGTTGCAGTGAGCCGAGATCACACAACTGCACTCCAGCCTGGGCGACAGAGCGAGACTCTGCCTCAAAAAAAACAAAAAAAAAACAACAAAAAAGGAAATTAAAGTAGAAGCCATGACAGATTATAACAGCGGTCTTCACTGTTGGTGGTAAAATTGACAGTCCTGAGTGGTAAATAGGAAGAAAGAGTTAAAAGTAATATTTAGGTTTCTGTCTTGTGTAATGAGGGGCACTGAAGATTGTTATTTCTCAGTTCCCAAATTATCCCCAAACTAAATTTAAACTAATTTAGAACTGTTTAAATTTTGAAGCCTAGCATAATTCCCAGGCCCCAAATTCTGATTTTCAGTAGTTTCATGTCTGTGTTCACTAAGTAATCTAGTGAGATCCTTGCTGTAGTTCATGCCTCAGCCTGCTTGGTAACAAAGTTCACCCCATCCACATGCAAGGTGTTAAATTTAACCACACCAATAATTTGTCTGGTCTCTGACCCTGTTTTCCTTAAGATGTCCTTTATTTAAGACTTACCCATACTTGGTCAGGCATGTGGCTCACGCCTGTAATCCCAGCACTTTGGGAGGCTGAGGCGGGCAGATCACGAGGTCAGGAGATCCAGACCATCCTGGCTAACATGGTGAAACCCCGTCTCTACTAAAAATACAAAAAAATTAGGGCGCGGTGGCTCAAGCCTGTAATCCCAGCACTTTGGGAGGCTGAGGCGGGCAGATCACGAGGTCAGGAGATCCAGACCATCCTGGCTAACATGGTGAAACCCCGTCTCTACTAAAAATACAAAAAAATAACCAAGCCGGGGGGGGGGCGCCTGTAGTCCCAGCTACTCGGGAGGCTGAGGCAAAAGAATGGCGTGAACCCAGGAGGTGGAGCTTGCAGTGAGCCGAGATCATGCCACTGCACTCCAGCCTTGGCAACAGAGCCAGATTTCATCTCAAAACAACGACAACAACAACAAAAAAAACCCCATTCTCTGGTCAACCATAAGATGCCTTGGGATAAGACACTCAGTACATTGATGTCAATGAGCATCCTCAGAAAACATAAATGAGGAAGAAAAATACCAATGATATAGCCATACCTCCGCACTCAAGAGGCCTTGATTACCAATAGATATTTGTGTAATTAACAAATTATTAAAGAATTAAAGTAAGAATAGGACGTTTCAGTAAGATATATCTTTTGTCATTGCAGCTATCAGTAAGCAGGCCAGAGGAACAACAATAGTGTTGAGACTCAAAAATCTAATTTTACATTCATATTCAAATCTTCTACTCAGTAGTTCACAGTTTAAAAAATGCCATGCTAAACTACTTCTCAATTGCCTTCTGGATGTGCTTTACTTAGTATCATAGCCCAACGCAGACCAATGACCAATATGGAATTATTGATGTTAAGTGAGAAGATATTCTATTGTATATTTTATATAATTCAGCCTGTGCTGTACAATACATGAGTCACTAATGACATGTGGCTATCAAACATTTAGAATGTGGCCTGCCCACATTGAAATGTAATATAAATTTAAAATAATTGGCATGTTCTGAAGACATATTATGAAAACACGATGTAAAATATCTAATTAATATTTATATTGGGTATATGTTTTAAATATTAACATTTCAGATATATTGGGTTAGATAAAATATACTATTAAATAATTTAACTATATCCTTTTACCTTTTTAATATGGCTTCTAGAAAACTTAGAATTACACATGAGGCTCACATTGTGTTTCTATTGGATACTGCTGTACTAAGCTGGTTTAAAGCATATGTCAGATAACAGTGTTGAGATGTCCTTTAATTATCTGTTGTTTCCATTAACATCATTTTTTTCCAAAGTAAATTACTGTTGAAAATATTGTTGGCTTATTTCATTATTTCTGAGGATCCTTCATTTAAATAGGGAGTTTGTTTGAAGTTAAATAAAATTTGCTGTTGTATATTGTCAGATTTCAAAATGTAAGTAATTTTATTAGCTATATTTGATATCATTAGTGATTATCAACATAAAAGAAGACAGACTACTTAGGCAAATGGTGGAGACATGAAGGAGACATTCTATCTTTTCATTACTTACTATGTTTTTCATTCTTCTCAATTAGCATGAGCAATCTTCTTGATAGAGTAGCAGCACAACATGACTGCATATGCTAAGTGATGTTCTGAATTCAGTCTGTGAAATGTCCTTTGGAGATTAAATTATCTTTGAAATTCTTCAGCTGAAGCAGCACAATTTTCTCTTCTACTTTGTTCTTGGCCTGGAATCCTTAGTGATGCAATTTCTTTCATGGAAAATGCATCTAAATGACTTTTTGGTACTCTATGGGTTTTGCATAAGTTCAGTATCAACAAAGATGATGAATGATTTTCTTTTTTTAGCTTTCCTTGCCATTCATCCAGCTGACTTCATGAATTACAGACAGAATGGTATTAGAATTGCTAGTGACCTCTTAATACCAGGCAGAGCATATGGTCTTAAACAAAGGCTAGAGTTATGTTTATAAGCTAGGATTTTTTTTTCAGTTTGTTAAAGTTTGTGGCTAAAATTTTCTATCAAACTCAACAAATGTATACATAAGTTGGTCAGGAGTACCACTCCTACACACTCATTCATAAGTCATGATTGCCTCTGATGTATCCCAGACTAACAGACCAAACCTTGATCAGCAATATAGTGAAAAACCTGAGAAAAAATGAAAAGTTTCACTAATAATCTAGAGACTTTATACACTTAGCTGTTAGAATTTACTCAAACATGTAGAAGCCCCTAGATAATAAGTAAAATGTTCCGTTTCCATTTATTGTATTTTATTATTATTTTTTGAGATGGAGTCTCACTCCATTGCCCAGGCTGGAGTGCAGTGGTGCAATCTTGGCTTATGGCAACATCCGCCTCCCAGGTTCTAACTATTCTCCTGCCTCAGCCTCCTGAGTAGCTGGGATCATGGGTGTGTACCACCACGCCCAGCTAATTTTTGTATTTTTAGTAAAGACAAGGTTTCGCCATGTTGGCCAGGCTGGTCTTGAACGCCTGACCTCAGGCAATCCTAGTCCCTCAGTCTCCCACAGTGCTGGGATAACAGGCATGAGTCACTGCATCTGGCCCAGTTTTCATTTATTAATTTGGCTCCATCCAGATCCAGTCATGCTGTGAGCTCTGACTCACCATAAAGTTATCACAAATTACCTCTTCTTCTTTTTTAATACAAAGAAAATTCAAAGTGTAAACAGCATTTATTTAAGAATTTTCATAATCCCATACTAATATCAGCATCTGCATGCCCAGAGAAATTGAAAAAGTACACTTTGAAATCAGGTTAGGTAGACCTAAATGTCCTGTGGAGTTATTCCATGGAATTATGGTGCACATGGTTTCTGAATAATGCATATTAAATATGAGTAGTTACAACACTTTTGGCATTATATAGTATTGCGGTGGCTTTCTCATAGCACGCTGATGTCTGTCTTTTTAATCTTCGTTTAATTTTGTAAAAATTGCCGGGCGCGGTGGCTCAAGCCTGTAATCCCAGCACTTTGGGAGGCCCAGACGGGCGGATCACGAGGTCAGGAGATTGAGACCATCCTGGCTCACCCGGTGAAACCCCGTCTCTACCAAAAAAT
Source organism: Colobus angolensis palliatus (assembly GCF_000951035.1). Classification (NCBI taxonomy): domain Eukaryota; kingdom Metazoa; phylum Chordata; class Mammalia; order Primates; family Cercopithecidae; genus Colobus; species Colobus angolensis. The sequence continues at coordinate 778,816 of NW_012118321.1, forward strand.
ACAAAAAACTAGCCGGGCGAGGTGGCGGGCGCCTGTAGTCCCCGCTGCTCAGGAGGCTGAGGCAGGAGAATGGCGTGAACCCGGGAGGCGGAGCTTGCAGTGAGCTGAGATCTGGCCACTGCACTCCAGCCTGGGTGACAGAGCAAGACTCCGTCTCAAAAAAAAAAAAAAAAGAAAATTTGTAAAAATTAAATTGAGATATAAAACCTATCTTTTATACATTTTATATCTGTTGAGATGTGAGTTACATAATACACAACTCACACATTTAAAGTATATGATTTAAATTTTTTAAATATATTTACAGAGTTGTGCAACCATCACCACTAGCAATTTTAGAAAACTTTCACCACTTCTGAAATAAATCTCACACAACTTAATAGCCACTCTCCATTCCTCCAGCACCCCAGTCCTAGATTGTCAATAATCTTACATTTATTATCTAAAAATGTATTAATTTTGGAAATTTTGTGTACATGCAATCGTACAACATGTGGCATTTGTATCTGGATTCTATAATTAGCATAATGAAATCAAAGCTCATCTGTGTTACAGCATGTATCAGTACTTTGTTATTTGTATTGGCAAATAGCATTACATTGTATTGACATACAAATTTTTTTTATCCATTCAGCAATTGATAGACATTGCGTTGTTTCCATTTTCTGCCAATTGTAAATACTGCCGCTATGAACATACACACACATCTTTGTGTGTTCATAAGTTTTCATTTCTTTTGGTTGCATACCTAGGAGTAGAATTGTTGGGCATGTGAAAACTTTATATTTAATATTTTGAGAAACGGACAGATTGTTTTCCACAGAGGCTATAGCATGTTACAGTCCCACCAGCAATGTATGAGGATTCCACTTTCTCTCTATTCTAAGCAACAATTGTTATTTTACATCTTTTTCATTATAACCATCCTAGTGAGTGTGATGATATATATCTCACTGTAGTTTTAATTTGCATTTTCTTGATGACTAATTATTTTGATAATCTTTTCATGCATGTATGGGTCATTTATTTAATCTTCTTTGAAGAAATATCTATTAAAATCTTTTACACATTTTTAAATTATGTTATTTGTCTCCTTATTTTTGAATTGTAGTTATTTATATATTCTGGATATAAATTCTTTATCACATAAATAATTTGTAAAAGTTTCTCCCATTTTGTTTGTCTCTTGATGATATCCTTTGAATGACAAAGTTTTAAATTTTTATGAAATCCAACTTACCTATTATTCTTTTGCCATTTCTTTTTATTTCATATCCATAAAATCATTGCCTAACTCGAGGGCATAAAGGTTTACTTCTATATTTTTGTCTGAGAGTTTTATAGTTTTAGCTCTCATAATTAGGGATTTTTATGTATTTCATGTTCATTTTTTATATCTTGTGAGAAAGAGTTCCGTTTTCATTATCTTGCATGTTCAGTAGTCTCAGCACCATTTTATGCAAATACTGTTTTCCCCTATTGAATTGTCTTGGCACGTCTGAGAAAAATCAACTGACTATAAAACTAAGGGTTTATTTTTGGACTCTCAATTACATTTCATTGATTTATATGTCTACCCTTATGCCAGTATCATGCAGTATTGATTATTAGAGCTTTGTGATAAGTTTTGAAACCAGGAAAAGTGAATCCTGAGACTTTGCTTTTTAAAAGACATTTTTTGGCAATTCTGAGTCTCTTGATCTGGTAGACAGAATTTGCAACCTCCACAGACATTCTAGTCCCCAGAGCCTCTGAATATGTTGCATTGCATGGCAAAAGGGACTTTGCATATGTAATAAAGATAACTATCTCAAAATGAAGAGCTTATTACTATTATTTAGATAGGTCCAACACAATTACAAGAATACTTATAAGAAGAAAACAGTGCGGCCAGACTCAAAGAAAGAGATTTAATAACATATATAAAAATCAGAGTGATAAATCCACAAGTCAATGAATGTGGGCAGCTTCTAGAAGCTGGAAAAGGCAAGGAAATGCATTTATCCTAGCATCTCCAGAGGAATACAGCCTGGTATTTGTGTTGTTAAGTAACTAATTTTATGGCAAATTGTTTCATAAGCAATAGAGAACTAATACACCTACACTCATATTTCATTACAAATTTTATAATTGGCCTATCAACTTATGCAAATAAATGACAGTTTGGATTTTGGCAGGAAAAGCATTTAATCTGTAGAACAACTTTTAAAATATTGCCATCTTAACAGTATGAGAGTGAGGTGTTTTTTTCCTTTTAATTTGGTCTTTAAATTATTTTACTGATGCTTTGTGGTTGTCTGTATACAGGCTTTGCATTTATTTAGATATATTTATTCACAAGTATTCTATTCTTTTTGATGATATTGTAAGTAGATTTTTGTGTTTGGGTCATTTTAAGGTTAATTCTAAGTTCATTGTTTTTATTATGTTTTTATGTTTATTATATCTAACATGATTTCAATAAACTACCTAGGATTTTCTATATTCAAGATTACGTCATCTTCAAATGTACTTTTATTTCTTTTGTTATGTCTAAATGCCTTTTATTGCCTTTTCTTATGCAATTGCACTGACTAGAACTTCCAGTACAATGTTGATTAGGAATTTTAAGAGCAGACATCTTTGTCTTCTTCCTGATCTTAGAGGGAAAACATTTAGTCTCACTGTTAATTCTGATATTACCTGCAGGTATTTTGTAGATGGTTTCTAGCAGCTTGAGGAGGTTACTTTGTACTCCTAGTTTCTTAAGTGTTGAATTTGTCAAACGCTTTTCTTTTATTTCATTGTATTGTTATGAACATGACTCTATTTTTT